>NC_080671.1:285432203-285732203 GCF_030247195.1 Topomyia yanbarensis | reverse complement strand
AGAAAAACTTATTGGCGCTAGGTCAAAAATCACGGGAGATAGATTTCCGACCGTGGACCCCTTCCAAAAATACGCGCATGAGGTGAAAATACTGCAGAGCCGCCATCTTGTGATGAAATTGCTCGAAAAAATTATTTTATTTGATACAATACTTATGTTACAAATCCCATTCAACAAGATGTCGATTCACCATTTTAATGAGCAATAAAAAATTCTCGAAATAATCAAACTATTAAATGGCATAAACAGTGAATTTTAAATTAACTTTATTGTACAGTTTTTTAACATAGCCGTGTATTGCTGATCAGAACGCAGCAATGCAAATGGCAGCATCATGTTACCGGAAGAAGACAAACATTTGCAAAAATTGGTCATGCTTCTCTTGCATACATTTCGTTATTTTCAATCCTCTCTTCGGCTTTCTTCTGGATAATGAAGATGGCAATAAATAAGCTAGTTTATCAGGTAGGAAAGACAAGCACTGTCGAACTACACTAATAAAATAAAGTACTAATTAATGCGTAGAAAACTACGCATTTTCAATAAAAGTGGAATAACCCATTAAGTGGGTAAAGAGTTCGTATCCATAAATGAATACAGCTCTTGTACGTCAACCTGGGTGTGTTTTACCCTTTATTTTTCGCAGAACTGTTACAACAAAACGCGTGAAAAATATCCATTCATGAAAATCGCGCCAAAATGAAAAATACTGTCAATAGAATTATTTCTGAATTAAAAAAACAAAATAACATTCATTTCACATTATTGTCTCCTTAACTACTTAACAAAATAAAACCGCCAACTGGATATATTTTTAATGGCTGGATCTTTTGGCTGCTCTAAAAATGCCAAACGCATATTTGCAACATCCTCAGTAGTTTAAACAGCCGTTTTTATGAGCATTGCCGAAATGTTCCGTTTCCGCCACGTACTTAGATGCAGACCAGTAATTTGCAGCTTCAGCTACGAACCTTAGTTTGCAGATTAACTCGCTTAAAATAATTCTTAATGACTTTTCACTCATTATTGAGATCAGTATATCCATTGACATTATCTCATAGAGTAGTTGTGAAATGAATAAAAAGCACCAATTGTTATAAGCAATAAAATACCCATTTTTTGACAGCTCGAATAACTTCCGAAAATGGGCAATTTGAATACATAAAATGGGTAAAGTTTTTTTACCGTGTTTATCTACCCGCATTTTTTTATTTCCTCGTTCTTTCCTTCTCTCTACACGCTTGATTCCAATTGCACATCAAAGGGTTACAGTAGAGCACGTTTGGATAAATTGTTCAAAGTTGTTTTTGTGAATTAGAAACAGAACTACAATAAGAATTGTTTTGATTCTTTTCTTTTTGCTTATCGCTAAGAGAATAAGCGGAACCATTTAATTCGTTAATATAAATCGATAACATATTTTCACGAATGATTGCCCATATATCTATTGTATCACACATCAAAGAAAGTAAATAACAGAAGAAAATTATTGTTTTTAGGGGATAGATCCAAACAAATGACAATTGGATATAGATCGTAAAATGCAATATTTTATGAATTTACTTACACTGCTCGTTAGCAAATTGAATCAGAATGTTAACAGCTTAGAAATTAGCTCCACAAATACCCTAAGCTAAGAGTAAATAATTGATTTTAAATATGTGCAATGTTCCAATAAAAATAAAATCACCTAAAAATTCTGAATACAAAATGTTTTGAAATTTATTGTGAACACAACGGTGATAAATATATTTATTTCGATTTTTGGCATAAATCGTTCCAATTTGCATTGATGCATTAAAGAAATATATCTATATTATGTCTGCCACAGTGCAAAAAAAATTAAATATAACGCTCGTGAATATAAATGATCATTCTGTCAAAGTTTAATTTTCTGTTTGATCCTTGTTTACTTTTTATTTAAACCTCGCTGAAAAACGCGTATAATTTTAATTCGCAGACCTTCATTGATAATTGATATTTATTCCAAACTTGTGAAAATTCACTTGAAACGAAAATAAATGTTCTCCCCCACGTCGATAGGTATCATGTTCAATTAGAATGACACTCACAGTTCATTTTAAATTCAAATTGAAATATTTTAACCAATTTTTTAATCAAAGTTTGAAATCTCGACAAACATATAATTCCGGCATAAAAGCCAACTGTCAAAATTATATTTGAAAGGGAATTCCGGACAAACCGTTACTCGCCAATCACAGATGTTGGCGGTAAACAAAAGAGAAAAATTTTCTCTTCCACTAACTGCTATGAACTGTGTTTATCCAGCGACGGTTGGTCCGGAATTTCCTTTCAAAGAGAATTTTGACAGTTGGGTTTTAACCAGTAATCATATTTTTGTCGAGAAATAACTATCATGGCACCAATTACAACCGATGGTTTAGCCACCTCTAACTCGACGAGCGCCTATTCAAACTGAATAAAAACATGCATATGCATATCAATTTATTTTCTTTTGTGCATATTATGTCACTACAAAGTACTGCACATCATCGGCCAACTTTCAACTATCCAACACGTTAAAGTTCTATGTTCAGAAACATATCGGCAACAAGTTGACAAAATTGTTCTCAAACCCTGTGGAACGACGTTTGACGAAGAAAAGCTATTTTACTGCAAGAAAATATCGGAATGAATTTACTCATTTTCTTTAACTTGAATTTGTTGTTTTTTAACATTGACGTGTAACGCAGATCAGAACGCAGCCATATAAATGACAGCATCGTTTGATTAAAGCTTACCAAATATTTTAGGCCGGTTTAAAAGTTAGTCCGGTTTAAAATCAGTTAGTACGGCTTTGTGCTTACGGCTATAAGAGATCTACCGTGGAATGATCCAGTTAATTTGCCAGCATATCCGGATAGGTGTCAACTTCTGGGAATCGATATGTTGCAACGCCGGCGAAAAAATACAGCAAGCGCTGGTAATCGCAAAACTGATTAACGGTGAAATGGATGCTCCAGAGCTTCGTTCGGAAGTAAACTTTCGGATTCCAAATAGAACATTACGTAATACAACACTGCTTCAGCAAAGATTTCATCGTACCTTGTTTGGATCCAACGAACCGATTACCGCGTGCATTCGGACGTTCACCGCAGTGGAAGTTTTTTGAGTTTAATGAGTTGTCCAGTCGCTTCGTCAATAAAATTAGCCGCTCTACTGTGCTTTGATGTGATATTATTTTAGTTTAGTTTATCAGATGTATTGTTATTTATAACTATTTATAACCCTATCTGTCCATTTAGACTCCAAAGTCCGATGGATATAATTATATTAAATAAATAAATAAATATTATAGGTGATTTTGGAGTTGCTGAGCTCAAGTTTGATATCGAAAAGATCGGATCTATTCATCTTATAGTGATAAAATTGATTTTTTCACACATTTTATGATATAAGTTTTGCCAATATCTATCGACATCATAGTAAGAATGTCGATAGATATTGACAAAACTTATATCATGAAATGTGTGATAAAATCAATTTATCACTATAAGATGAATGGATCCGAAATTTTCGATATCAAATTTGAGCACAGCAATTTTTACAAACCTTCAGCTATCAACTCGATATCGTTTGTTGGTTTTGATCGACAATTTTATTAATTGTGTGTTTACTGCCGTGATCCGCATAACACTCCCATTTGCTATGGGTTTTCTATGCAGGTGGGACTGTTATGCGTATCACGGCAGTTTAGGCTAGCCTCAATTCGGTTGATTTCTTAACTGTGTTTTCGATCGACTATCAGAGATAGTACTTCATCAGCATTTAACTTCAACTTTAGACAATCCTAATACAGTCAGTTTGTCTTCACATCTCGCCCTGAGCAGAAGCAAAAAATCGCCCCGCGCAAGTGGAACGGTCAATTCTATCTAAAAATCAATCGGTGCCTATCGCACAAGCAGTCCATATAACAATAGCCTATACCTACTGTGCGATTTAGTGATGAGTGTCGGTGCCCAGCAACGAGCAACCCAGCTGGGGTCGAACTGTGTTGCTGTTGATTTTTCGAAATGCCCCGTAAGACCAGCCGTTCGGGAAGTGGAACATTTATTAAAAGTGCAGATGGCACTCAATCTGGCTTAAGTGAAAACCCTACAAATGCATCATATCAAACATTGCGTGCTGATTTCGTTCAAGAACATTAACCAAGCTGAGTCATTCGCCTCGCGAAACAACATGCAGCACACCGCCGAATGCGGCAATGTTAAATATAGCATTACCGTATACTTCGAGAACATCGCTGTAGAAGTTCGTGTCAATAATTTGGTTACGCGTACCCCTAACAGCGTGATTAAAAAATGTTTGCAAAAATACGGAGAAGTAGACTCCGTTACACACGATACATCGTCGCTGTTGCGCTATCTTATGACAAGCGCCATTTAGCACATTTCGAGAAAAACGATTTTTAAAGTTTGAGATTGAATATCTTGAAACTTATAAATGGTAAAAACAATTCAAAGAAGAAAATTTATGCTTCATTCTATTCTGTATTAAACTCTCAAACATCATGAAGTTCGGTTGACTATGTTGCGAGTTTTCACTATAAATGTAAACAAAAGTCGCACTCACACGTGTCGTAGGTGTGTATTGATGGCAAAATTTGTATGGCGTGTCATAATTGTTCATGGAAAATTTTCCATAGAAAAAAAACATCAATTATTAACTTTTATTAATATCTTCGGCTTTATTCGGCCTAGAAACAATCTATGAGATGCATTTTGAAGGAAATTGAGCAAGCAATCTAGAAAAAATAGTAATTTTTAATTACAGTGTTGCCAAACATGAAATATTGCCAATTTAAAAGTAAAACTGCATATTTCTCGCAATACATGTATTTTTATTTTAAAAATTATTATGCCATTGTGTTCCTCAGACATTTTTACATATAAAAACATCTAAAACTTCTACATTACTTAAGCGAATCCCAAGATACAGTGATTTAAAGCAAAAAACTGACAATTTCTCTTCACTTTTTTCGCTATTACTCAGTAACCAAGCAAAATTTCAAAATTCTGAAAACGCCATTTTGTAGAGAATTTTTAGATTAGTAATGTTGCATATCTAACTCAGTTTACCCCAAAATGGCGTTTGTCATAAGATAGCACAACAGCGACGACATGGAGGAATTTTTTCCCGGGCATCCCTAACGGTGTTCGTGTGGTGAGAATGCGTGTGACCAAGCCAATTCCCTCATACATATCCGTCACAGCGTTAGGAACTGACGATGTTCTCATTCATCAGACATCACTAGTCACGTACTCAGGGCAAATTCCTACGTGCAATTCTGCACGAAGACGCTGCACCCCGGAAAACCTTGCGCAGAAATTGTTAAGGAAAACTCAACAAATCCAACTGAAATCAGCACACAGCCATCTTACGCTAAACCACTAACAGCTGCAAAACCAACATCGCCGGATCAAACACCAACAACCAGCAACAACAACAACGAAATGAATGCCGAAAACTTCGAACATACTATAATGACCCTTAAGAGTAACACACAAACTAGAACATCCGACCGCGAGCAGCAGGAAAGTAGTACGAATGAGGACATGGATGTGAACGATAACGCGAAAGAAGACAAACGAAACGAACCTCAAATTGCAGTGGACAACGCTGGCAATATTTCGCTCCCTAGAAAAAGGATCTCAACACGCAGAAGCAAGCTGCGCCTGAACGAGACCAAAAATTTAATATAGTTGTTTTTTTATTTATTGTAAAAAACAAACAATCGGCCTCGTCCAGCTACCGCATTTGGGCCTAAATAAATCATTAATTATTAAAAAAAAATCCTAATACATTGAAGATCCATTTTTAACAACCCTTTGATGAAATTTAGGCTGTTTAAACGGGGATATTGACAAAATCGGGACATATATTTTTCTATCTAATTAACAAACCGAAGCTCTTAAAAAAATTCTTCTTTAGTCCCTAAATATAGCTTCATAACCCTTGTTTGGTTTAAATTCCGCTTAATAGGGTCAGGCAGCGTAAAATTTAAAATAAAGTTAAAATTTGGATTTTTTCATATTTAGTATCTCTAAGATAAGAAAAATATGCTCAAGAAAAAATTTGCTCGAATTCAACTTGGTTCGTCTGCTAGAGCCCATCAAACTACCAACTTTCAATTTTCATATGAGGCTGACAAAATTGGGTCAAAAAGCTGACAAAATCGGGTCTTCACTGTAATCTATCAATCGTACAATATAATGGTATCGTTCTCTCTATAATGTAGATATGTGCATTGAAGGTACCTTGCTTGAACTAGTGACAAACATGACAACAATGTTCCATAAATACCTTCTTGCCTCATTGTGACTGTACTCTCCGCAAAATGGATTTTTGTCACGCACGTCCATAGCGAAATAGTCCTACTATTTGATCACATTGCTCCTTCAAATTGATATTTTTTGTGTGTTTCAAACTAGAATAATTAAAAATCAGGGGGTGGGCGTAGCGTAGTTGGTAAATCGATTGCCTTGTACGAAGCGCACCTGGGTTCGAGTCCCAACCCCGCACATAGGGTTAGAAATTTTTCATAGGAGATTTTTCTAACCCAAAGAGGCGAATGACCTTAACGTTAAAACCTCTATAATCGATATAAAAAAAATGAAAATCATATTCGATTTTGTTCTGCTTGCTTTCGTCCTTTTCTGGACAGCCAGTTTATAAAAGGAGCAAATGAGTTATTTTAAATCTTCATTTTTTTCCTAATACACTAGTTATAACACTATTTGTTACTTGTATGGACTTGTCAGCTTCAGATTCGTCCACATCTGAAAAAAATCCAATCCGTCCAGATTACGAAAATATATATTTTAGCTAATTGTAATAGATGTTCGAAAACATGGTAAGCAAGTTTGGTTATATTCAAGATGGTGCTGTTCGAATAATACTTTAACAATAATAGTATTATTTCAGCAACAATTATTAGCTATTGTTGCTGAAATAATACTATTAGTGTTAAAGTATTATTCGAACAGCATCATCTTCAATATAACCAAACATGCTTACCATGTTCTTGAACATCTATTACGAAAAAATATTTACACAGCTAAACTAAAAATGATGAGCAGACAAGCGTTTGGCGAAGCTACAACCAGAACAAAGTTTTCACGAACAGTAGGGGAGACCGGGGCTGGCTGGCCGAGTTTTGCTTTCGGAATTTCTGTACTCATTCTGGTTAGACTTTTTGAAAACCGGTTTGCGCTGTCATGAAGATGTAACCTTTGAGCACATATGCAATTTTTTTTCATTCATGAAATAAATCAAGGAAAAAGTTATAAGTAAACAAATGCGGAAAGAAAGTGGTAAAATAAGTTAAACACGTCAAATCATCAGTGGAAAATTTTTAATTTAAAAAAAACATGGTTTTTTCGTATATAGGTAAGGAAAATAAAATCCTCTCTTCACTTTTTAGTCTTTTTAACCTTTTTGGACTTTAGTGAACTTTGTACCAGCTCTCGCTGCTTTTTCCTCCGCCAGCGTACGCTTACGTTTGATTTCATTTTTCTGCTCCTGCAATACTGCTTTTATTGGTGAATCGGTCAAAATTAGAGTCGATCGGCGTTTACGACTTTGCCACTTCTTCGAAGCAGATCGTGCACTCGCCTTGAGAAGAGGTCTGACGTCTTCAGAGTGGCTTACATCTGCAGCAAATTATATGCTAATGGACGGGTTTTGTTCGGGATTGGATCGATCAGTGACAAATCCTGCCAGAAACTCCTCAGGAGGAAAAATTTCAGGATTGATGGGGCCCACGCCAAAGACTCTGAAACCAGCTTGGCATTTAATTCATAAAATATCGGAATCAACTTTTTTTATAAACAATTTCCGACTTTTAATGATTCGAATCTCTTATTTCTATTCGGTAATAATGTTAAATTATTTTTATTACTTATTTCTCGTGTATATTTTTTTATAAACATCAATATTAGCATAATATCAAATTTTGCTTTGAAAATGGTATTTCACAAATATAAAAGTGCACATTACTCTACACTAAATTTACAACTCGGCCAACCAGCCCCGCACAGAACTCGGGCAACCTACCCCAATGTATATTTTCGAGAACAATCACGATTTACACAAACAAATATAAGGTTGCACTGGTAACCGTTATACCATTTTGTTGGGTTTTGAATAACCTTTCCAGCAGTACCAAGTTATTGAAAATCGGATGTAAATTGATTCGTGTTACACATATTATTTTTCAGAAACAGAAATTTACTCACCAGTGCCAAAAAAAAGAATAAACGTGTTCCTATACAAACGACACCACCAAAACACCTGAAATTACGTCGGTACACTGGTGACCTAATACCCCACCAAAATCACAATAGATGTCGCTACTGCGCATAATAGCCTTTTCCTAAAAGGCACTCGGCCAACCTGCCTGTTTGGTTTGGAAATATAAATGATTTTTGGCTTTCTTATATACATATTAGGTAATCATTTCAAAAATCGACCTGCCATTTGAGCCCCAGAGGGCCAGGTGTCACATACTATTCGATTCAATTCGGCGAGACCGCAAAATGTATGTGGGTGCATGTGTGTGTCAAATAAAGCCGCTCAACCGATTTGCACAAACTTAGTTTCACATGAACAATTCTAACGCTCCCACAAGCTGCTATTGTATTTTTTGTTGATCCTACGTCCGGTTCCGGAATTACGGGTTGAAGACTGCAGCCACATAGCAAATTCTCATGTAAACTTGCACCATGATGATGTCCAAATGATGCAATACATATTGAAATGGATTTAACATTACTTGGATTAGCAGGCCTAGATCACTAAGGACCAATCAAAGTAGCTTTGGCTATATTGGCCACCTCTTAGAGGTGGAGATAGTGTAGTTGGTAAATCGATTGCCTTGTACTTAGCTCACCTGGGTTTAATTCCCAACCCCGCGCATAGGATTAGAGATTTTTCTAAAGAGATTTCTCTAACCCGATAAAGAGGCTAATGACCCTCAGGTTAAAAACCTCTATAATCAACAAAAAATATTGGCCACCTATGACGGTTCTTGATACTCTCGGGGAACTAGCAATGTTCGTAAGATAATGTCACACCTATTTTTCAGCAAATTCTTGACTGATTTTTACAAACTTGGTTTCAAATGATAAATACAATACACCCTTTGACTGCTATTGAATTTCATTCAGATCTGACTTTTGATTCCGGAGCTACTACGGTTATATAGGAATTTAAACCGAAACAAGGTACCGGGCATACTCCAGAATTAAAGTCACATCGGATTCGATTATAACTGAACCCATTTTCACCAACTAGGCCTCTCTCACATCCTCTTTTACAGTTATAATCCCTTTCCCCTCCCACTGCATTCCAAAATATGTTAATACGAAGAGAACATTTAACTCATGCTGATATATTCACTTAAATATTATACGTCATCGTCAACATGTTGCTCATCAGGTTCTTGGCAGTCGTGCCCTTGTAAATATGTGCAAAGTGTAATATGAATATAATAGACATTTTCACAAATATATTGAATATAACTTGATATTGGATAAATGAGAAAGGCACAATTACACCATGAGGTGGATTAAAACAGGTTTTTTATTTAGTATCATGTTGAGTTAAAGGGTGGAAAGAAATATAGCTTATTTTAATGAATGTCAACATTATTGCACAATCTTAAGCTATTCTTAATCGACGCTATTGTGGTGTACCGAAAGAAAACAAAATTGATTGGACGAGATGTCTCACTCTTCCTAGTACCTTTACCTATGCAGACTTTCATTTTTCCTATGTCAGCTGTCCATCTTCCCTGACTAAATTTAGAAATGACGATTTTATGCCTCTTTTTCATAATTTAAAGTTGTATTTTTACATATACGATGTAAATAAAATGCTATCGCAAACCACTGCTTGTATACAATTCGTGATAAAATGCAATTTATAGCCTTAAGATGTCCGTTTTTACCTGTTTCCCCTATTTGATGATGATTGTAATTTGTAAAAAAATTATCACTGCCAACTTATCTGCTAAATGGTTTGGATTCACTAAATAGGATACTATCCCAACCTACCAGTGCTAATGAAATTTTGAATGGAAATCTGGATTGTTATTGTTTTGTAAAGTTGAGTGTATCGTCAATGACTCTTCTACTGGTTGCTTCCATAAAATGCAGGTTTGTCCCAAGAACGGAATAAAATCTTATAACATCATTAACATGAATCTCAAGGCAACGCTTTGAAGCTATATTTCGTCGTGGAGGTTGATTATCTACAGACAGGACTACTAACCATTAAGAATCCTTTCTTATGCTCTGAACCGCCAGACCACGGCATAATAATTAAAATCAAATTCTAAAAATCTGAATCAACCAGCTTTTTCGAACTAATACTCCTATGGGCCACGTCACGGTTAAACTTGCAAAAAATGTTTTTTTGCGTTTAATTCTGTAATTATTCTATTTCTTGTTTCCTACAACAGGCATCGGTGCGTTCGTTGCATATCCAAGCTCTTGCAATGCTCGTTTAATGTCATCGAAAACGCTGACATCTTCTATGGTACCTGGTAGAATAACCGTCTTGTTTGCTGCAAAATCCGCCATGGCTTTCCGCATAGTCTTACCTGTGTAATGTAGGCAATTCATTAAGCGATTAACGATTCATACAGATGGACTCGGAGGCAGAATGTGTATTGTCCGACGCGGAGTTCTTTTATTAGCAGTACATACGGAATGTACTGCTAATAAAAGAACATCGCGTCGAACAATACATGTAACATACCTGAGCGGGTACGAGGTAAACTATTTACTTTTCCAACCAGCCTAAATGACGCTATCGGACCAATAACTTCGCGGATGAGAGTAATCAGTTCTACTGATAATTTTGTTGTAGTTTTGGTGATACTATCCTTGGTTACGTACAAGCAAAGCGGAATCTGTCCTTTTGTTGGTTCTGGAACCCCAAAAACAGCAGCATCAGCTACATCTGGATGTCTAAACAGAAAGAACTTTAGATTAATTTTCAGGATAAATCGGTGTTCAATAAAAGGAGTACGGTTCTTTAATGAACATCCACCCCTGTCATCTCCTGTCTTGTAAATTTCATTTGACGTAAATTTCAACCTATTTCGAATAAACTTGAATAAATAAATAACCTTTGTGCTGAATTTGGCGGATTTCATCAAAACTTTTGCTAAAAATTACTGATTTTCCTTTTCAAAATTAGAGAAGGATGAGTGGCAGTGAAAGGAAAATTTTTGGTTTTATTTTTGAGATTGATTCGGAGACTTTTGTGCTTGGTGCTGATTGTATAGCCGCACCCAAAATCCGACGGGTATGTTTCTATTACTTTTGGGTAAGATTCTATTGTCTATTCGGTAACAGACCACGCAATGACGAATTTCAGTTGCTGTTCATGTATGTGCATCACACAATCAAACACTTTTTCAGTATGTGTCAACCTCGGCTCTGTTCGCATGCTGGATAATTCGGTCGATTTCTATGATAGTATTAGTACCAAGTCAAACCAACCGGAATCTTGGCGGATATCCAACCACATTCAGGCTGGAATCAATATTGGCAGAAACCAGCCGGAATTACGGATTTTTTACTGGGTGGGTTGGATAGCGAAATAAAATTTTTAGGAAGTTCCCTAATCCGGACCTCCCGGATCCGGACCAGTACCCAGATTCGAGCCAGTTTCCGGATCTGGACCAGTAACCGGATCCGATCCAGTACCCGGATCTAGCCCATCCCCTTTCCAAGTCTGGACCTGTACCAGGCCCAGACTTCGTGCTTAGATCCAGACAAGTGTCTGAATCCGGACCCTCGGTTAGGATACGTGAATCAAAACCATAGGTCTTGCTTCCCGTACATGACGGGAAGGACTGTTCATGTTTTGTGCAGTCGCTACCTTCCTGTTAACGTCCGTGATAGAAAAGAAATTTCAATTTAACACCGGCCGAAGAGCCAGACCACTATTCCGAGTCGTTTTTTTTCTGACTATGCTTTGAAGCTAGCCGATCTTCAAATACGGAATGTGTCGTGTAGAAAAAATCGAACCTCGTCTTTAATCCCATTGTATTCACTTCGCTTTATGCGCAATACAATGACAAGCGAAGTGCTACACACTTTCAGGCAATCCGACGCGTTTCATATTTATTGAATAAGAATTGATGAAACATGAGTGCGACACAGAGAAAATTTGAATGTGTTGGTATTTCCGTTTGGGGAAGTTTTTGTTGGGACCGTTTTAGCATGAAACGTCTTGCTATTAGAGCAGTTTTTTCTTATTACCGTAAAGGTATTACGGCCGAGTTTTAGCTGCGCAAGGTTCTTTTTGTACTCAAATAATATATGGGTCATTCCGCGTCAGATTTACAACCAAAATTTGGATTCCTTCCAAAAAAATTTCTTGCATTCTACAGATAAAAATAATTGACGCGTATTTTTTGTTTTAGCTGAATATGATATTTTTTCAAGTCAGTTCGGATCGGAGAGTTGAAGGCTTCGGACGTAGTTTGTGCATAGATCTTCGCACGGTTTTTTCATTTATGTCGTAGTGTTGCAATTCGGCTGTGTGCATTGAAACGGTTAATTATGTGTTTTCTAAACTTTGTGAAGCAGCTGTTGTACCAGTGGTCATTGGATGACACAAGGAAAAGAAATGTTTACTAGCGGAGGAGCAAGCAAATAGACGCAGCGTTTTGGCTTGCGGATACAGAGTTTTTATGCCTACGGAAAAACAGAGTTGCAATCCAACTCGAGCAGCTGCAGGCGTTTCTTTCACAACGCTATATGGATGACTTTTATCTGGTGAGCACGTTCCATTATTGTCTGTGTTTTTACTTTTTATTGGGGCAATACATTGGATGTATTATCATGTGAGAAGTTCAAATTTTTCTTTTAATGATTTATGAGTTTCCATCAGCGCTGTTGATGTAGAATATTTGCTGGTTAGTCGCCAATTTAAAGCTGGGGCGCAACGACTTGGATAGGGTGCAACAACCTGGATAGGGCGCAACGACATTGATGGGGTACGAAAACTATAACGCCACTATACGTAAAGTGGACCGGAAAATGAGCGGCGTGAATGCAAACATAACGAAAAGTACTAAATTGGTGCTTTTTGCTATGAAGGGTGCATTCCACATAAAAATTAATATCAGATTCCTTCGAAAAAAATTTCTCACATCCTTTAACAAAAAAAGTGTGTCAATTGTTATTTGTTAAGCTTATGATTCAATAAATTGTACATATACCATAATAACCATAATCATAACTCGTAAACTTTACAATATATGGAAAGAATTTAAAATTAAAGTTGGATTTTTTATTGAACTTAAGAGTTCGGAAATTAGTATAAACGAATTGAACATTTTTATATCTCGAACCATTTTTTACTTTCTAAATATTTAGAATCATGTTGGAAAGATGGTGTAAAAGATTCATATGGAAGTCTGAATACTTCATGAGATATTTCAATAATACCAATAAAGCAAGGCTACTTTATAGTAGACACCCTGTGATAGAAACTTACAAAATGGTTTGTAAATCTGATCTGAATTTTGTGTGTTTGAACGTGGTGATGGCAATGCCCTGTTTTTAAAGATACGCCCTAAACGAACCCCCTGGAACTGCTTCTGTTGAGGTATTTGGGCGGTAGTCTAGTACATAATATGCTAACCCTTAACATAGGCTTTGTTCAACAAGCTGAGCCACCCTAGGGACTGAAATACACCTCAATTAAGGGGTTAGATACAATGTTCGTTGGTAGTACTATCGAAGTTCGAAAAAACAAGCTGAATTAAAAAAAAATCAAGATTGGCGGAGTTCTGGTCCATCCCCGAAGCGTATTTTTGGCAGAGGTTTGCAATGAACGGTCTTCAACTGAAATAAAAAAGGAAACTGATTATTTAAGAAAAATTTATTGTGGCAAACTTGAACGAAGCGGTTTCCCAATAAAAAAGAATTTCCTTAAAAAAATTATGTTGATCAAAAAATGGAGTTTTAAACAAAAATTCATTCCAAAGAATTGATAATTTTTGGATGAAAAAGCAACCGTTTAAGCACACGTGTAAATACAAACAATTAAAATAAATATGAAAATCGGATGAGTAGTTTTTGCGATATCACGTTCACCGCAACGGTACTTTTCCAAAAACTTAATTCCGAGATAATCACGTTTAAATTTTTGTGTTCACTTCATTCGCGAAAGAACCAGCGCGCTGCGAATCGGCTATAGTTTGAAATCTAGTTCTCCGATCTGGATAAAATTTCGCACAGATATTTTCAAAAGTGTGTACTTTCAGAATATTTAATAATTTTTATTCGACTTTTTGAGTTACAACTTTGTATATAACCCCTTAATGATGAAGGTGAAAACTTTTTGATTTTTTAGCGCATGAGCTAAAAAATTTCATTTTGTTATTTTAAAAATCGAACGTTGCTTTTATTATAAATTCTAAAAAAATCATATGGAGAGGGGGAATAATTCCTTGGTATTAGAGACAGGGGTTCAAGTTAACGGGAGATCAACGGCATCGATTACAGAATCGGGCGGTCTTCGTCAGATGGCGACCGGCAACATATCGAGTACATAACAGTTTTTGCAACCGACCGAGACGGTTGTGCCTCCAGGTGGAAGGATTTGTTCTCGAGAGAGTGACGGAGTGCGAGACGCTGTATGCGTTATTGTGGGAGAGAGAGAGACCAGTTTGTTAAGTGTGAGTCGACAGTTGATACGTCGGAGGCGTGGTCAACGGCATCCTCGACAAGTGGTGTTTTGACAGCAAACCGCGGGTAGACGAATTTGCCTACCGCGGTGGCAGAGATCGACAGTGATCGTGCCTGTACACACAGAAAAAAATATAGTGTATTGGTGTCGTCGGGCAATTCTAATCGACGAGAGGGAAGCGTCACAGGTAGACCCATTTGCTCTATTTGTCTACCGCAGAAGTGGTACGACGAATAAGGAAAACAAGTGGCACTGAAAAGTGCCGCATCGACAGTGGGATTTTCGCAGCAAGCCACAGGTAGCCACATTTGTCTACCGAGGTGGTGGAAACGGAGAGAGCGCGCTTGTGGTGGTGATACCGACGAGCAGCTTAATCGGAGAGAGTTTTGAAGTGTTGCAGGTAGGACTATTTCTCTACTGAAGAAGCAACGCGACGAAGAAGAACAGCAGGTGTCACATTGTCAAACAACGGGCACCGAGTTTACAACGTAACACATGAGGTGTGTTCTACAGGTATAACAGGTATATTTTTCATTCCTTTTTGTGATAGTTTTTCTTGCTAGGTAAAATGGATGAAGAGATGGGAGAACGAGTAACAGACCCTCCCCCTAAGCCTTATGCTGAAAATGTAAATCCGACTAGAATTAAAATTTACCCAGAGTCGTCAACGGGACCATGGATTGTATTTATTAGGCGTAAAGTAAAGGCGCTAAATATTATTCAAATTTCTAAAGATTTGACTTCGCGATTCTCGGATGTAAAAGAGATCGTCAAAGTCAATAAAGATAAAATACGCATTGTCGTTGGTAGTTTCAAACAAGCCAATGCAATTGCTTCTTGCGAGCTTTTTACGCGTGAGTATAGAGCGTATATTCCTTCAAAGGAAATTGAAATTGATGGGGTCATCACAGAATCGAGTTTGACTGTTGATGACTTAGTTAAGCATGGGGTTGGTCGTTTCAAAGACACCATACTTAAAGACGTAAAAATACTTGAATGCAAGCAATTGCATTCAGTATCACACGAAGGAGATAAAAAAGTTTATCGACTGTCTGACTCATTTCGAGTGACTTTCGCTGGGTCTGCGCTGCCCAACTATGTCATTATCGATAAGATTCGTCTCCCTGTTCGCCTTTTTATCCCTCGTGTAATGAATTGCCTTAATTGCAAACAGCTTGGCCACACAGCCACTTACTGTTCCAATAAGGCACGGTGTGGCAAATGTGGGGGTTCTCATCAAGAGGATACATGTAATGAAAATTCAGAAAAATGTTTAATGTGCGGAGAAAACTCACATGAGGTCCCTGCATGCCCCATTTATAAATTGCGTGAGGATAAAATTAAACGATCCTTGAAGGAGAGGTCTAAGCGCTCCTATGCAGAAATGTTGAAAAATGCTACCCCTAAACCCATCTTCTTAGAAAACACTTACACATCTCTATTTTCGGAACAGTCTGACTCTGACGGAGCGTGCGAAGGTACATCATTTGTTTTACCCGGAAATTCCAGAAAAAGAAAACAGTCTTCTTTTCCCAAGCTGCCAAGCAAGGGCCTTAAAATTTCTCCACCAATAGATAAACTGCGCCCAAAACCGAAAAATTCCGATTCAAAACCGAAATCAATTCCGCCCGGTTTTGGGAACGTACAATCCAAACAGAACACCATTACTGGAAATAATAAAATTTCGACTACCTCTGAGCCTCAGCCGGGGGTAGGATTATTGAAATTTTCTGAAATTGTTGATTGGATTTTTAAAGCATTCAATATTTCTGAACCACTAAAGAGTATACTTTCAGCTTTCCTCCCAACAATTAGAACATTTTTAGAGCAGCTGATTGCTCAATGGCCCATCCTTGCAGCGATTGTATCTTTCAATGGGTAATTCACCTCCTCCAATGAAAGATTCCATCACTGTTTTACAGTGGAATTGCAGAAGTATCATACCTAAAATTGATTCCTTAAAAATTTTACTGCATAATTTAAAATGCGATGCTTTTGCTCTATGTGAAACATGGCTTACCTCAAACATTAATTTCAACTTAAATGATTTCAACATTATTCGCCTAGACCGAGACACCCCGTATGGAGGAGTGCTTCTAGGAATTAAAAAGTGCTATTCTTTCTATAGAATTAACATCCCCTTGTTTGCGGGCATTGAGGCTGTAGCTGTCCAAACGAACATTAAAGGCAAAGACATGTCTATCGCTTCTATATATATACCTCCCAAAGTTCAAATTGGACAACGTCAAATTTTTGAGGTAGTGGAATCCATGGCTGCTCCGCGTCTGATACTGGGAGACTTCAACTCGCACGGAGTATTGTGGGGTTCCCTCTACAATGATAAGCGATCCTCTTTGATTTACAATGTTTGTGACGAATTTAATATGACAGTTTTAAATACTGGCGAAACAACACGCATCCCCAGACCTCCTGCACGTCCAAGTGCATTAGATCTATCTCTGTGCTCGACATCACTTCGGTTAGACTGCACGTGGAAGGTTGTACCTGATCCTCACGGTAGCGATCATTTGCCAATCGTTGTTTCAATTAACAGTGAATTAGGCCTTACGAATTCAATCAATGTTCCTTATGACTTAACACGAAATATTGATTGGAAAACATACGAAACATTAATTTCCACTTCTCTTGCTTCGACAGAAGAGCTACCCCCTACCGAAGAATATGAATTCCTAGCGGGTTTAATTATTGAAGCAGCAGAACAAGCCCAAACGAAATGCAATCCTGGAATGACAATAAATAGACGGCCCCCTAATCCTTGGTGGGACAAAGAGTGCTCTGATGCATATGAAGCTAAACAAGTTGCCTACAAAGAAATTATGAAACAGAAAGGGGGTATACGTGAGAACTTTGAAAATTATTTCATTTTGCAAAACAAATTTGACAGTATACGTCGTGCCAAAAAATCTAGTTATTGGAGACACTTCGTTAATGGCTTGTCAAGAGAAACATCAATGAGTACTCTTTGGAACACAGCCAGAAGAATGAGGAATCGAAACGTGACTAATGAAAGCGAAGATTTTTCGAATCGTTGGATATTTAATTTTGCCAAGAAAATTTGTCCCGATTCTGCTCCTGCGCAGAAAATCACTCGCGATGCTCCCACAAGTAACGATTTCATAGATTCGCCTTTGACAATGATGGAATTCTCAATTGCACTCCTCTCATGCAACAATAATGCTCCGGGACTAGACAGAATTAAATTCAACTTGGTGAAGAATCTGCCTGACCTAGCAAAAAGACGCTTGTTGAATTTATTCAATAAGCTTCTTGAGCAGAACATTGTCCCGCACGACTGGAGACAAGTGAGAGTTATCGCTATTCCAAAACCGGGAAAACCAGCCTCCGATCATAACTCGTATCGACCGATTGCAATGTTATCCTGCATCAGGAAATTGTTGGAAAAAATTATCCTACGACGTCTCGACAATTGGGTTGAGGCGAACGGCTTGCTATCAGATACCCAGTTTGGTTTTCGGAGGGGAAAGGGAACGAATGATTGTCTGGCGCTACTTTCGTCAGAAATCCAACTAGCTTATGCAAAAAAAGAACAAATGGCGTCTGTGTTCTTAGACATAAAAGGAGCATTCGACTCTGTTTCCATTGATGTTCTCTCAGAGAAACTACATCAATGTGGTCTTTCACCAATATTAAATAATTATTTATACAACTTATTGTCAGAAAAGCACATGCATTTTTCATATGGCGATTTGGCAACATTCAGAATAAGTTACATGGGCCTCCCACAAGGTTCTTGTTTAAGCCCCCTTCTCTACAATTTTTACGTGAATGATATTGATAATTGTATTGTCAGCCCATGCACTCTAAGACAACTTGCAGATGATGGCGTGGTTTCTGTTACAGGACCAAAAGCCTTAAATTTACAACAACCACTGCAAGATAGTTTGGATAATTTATCAAGTTGGGCTTTGAATTTAGGCATCGATTTCTCTACGGAGAAAACAGAGTTGGTTGTTTTTTCAAGGAAGCGTGATCCAGCTCAGCTTCAGCTTCAGTTGGTTGGTAGAACGATAGCCCAAGTCCTGACTTTTAAATACCTTGGAATTTGGTTCGATTCTAAAGGCACATGGGGAGGCCACATTAGGTATCTAATAACGAAATGCCAACAAAGGATAAATTTTCTGCGAACAATAACTGGATCATGGTGGGGTTCTCATCCAAGTGACATGATAAGATTGTATCAAACAACAATACTTTCAGTAATGGAATATGGGTGCATCTGTTTCCGTTCAGCTGCGAACACTCACATTATTAAACTGGAACGGATACAGTATCGCTGTTTACGAATTGCCTTAGGTTGCATGCAGTCGACCCATACGATGAGTCTTGAAGTACTAGCGGGAGTTCTTCCTTTAAAAGACCGGTTCTGGGATCTCTCTTCTCGTTTACTTATTCGATGTGAGGTTATGAACCCACTGGTAATTGAAAATTTTGAAAGACTTGTCGAGCTTCAACCCCAAACCAGATTCATGACAGTGTATTTCAATCACATGTCACAAGAAATAACGCCTGCTAGGTATGTTCACACATACGTCAATATACTAGATATTCCTGAATCCACTTTATTCTTCGAC
The DNA here is from genome assembly GCF_030247195.1 of Topomyia yanbarensis. Classification (NCBI taxonomy): domain Eukaryota; kingdom Metazoa; phylum Arthropoda; class Insecta; order Diptera; family Culicidae; genus Topomyia; species Topomyia yanbarensis. The sequence goes on along the minus strand of NC_080671.1, from coordinate 285,712,854 downwards.
ACGTCCATGCAAGCAGAGATTCGTGGAATTCCGGATCATCTACGCTCGCGGGAGATCCCTAAAATATTCACAAGTAAATATCAACACATAGACTGCCTTAAAATGTTTTACACTGATGGGTCACGAATCAGTGAGGCCACTGGTTTCGGTATTTTCAACAATAATTTTTCAATTTCTCTCAAACTTGCAGAACCCGCCTCTGTTTATATAGCGGAACTAGCAGCAGTTCACTATAGTTTGCAAATAATTAATACTTTACCCCCGAACCATTACTTTATCCTCACTGATAGTCTCAGCACAATTGCAGCTCTACGCTCAAAGAGGATTGATAATCACGATCCATTCTTTTTGGGGAAGATACGAGAATCTCTGAGTAACCTGACAAGAAAATGTTATAAATTTACCCTAGTGTGGCTCCCCGCCCATTGCTCTATTGCGGGCAATGAGAAAGCTGATAATTTAGCCAAGATTGGTGCACTAGATGGTGAAATATATGAAAGACCCATCGCTTACAATGAATTTTATAGCGCTTCTCGACAGAGGACACTTGCTAGTTGGCAAACATCTTGGGACAATGGAGATATGGGACGATGGCTACACTCAATTACCCCTAAAGTATCAACGAAGGCATGGTTCAAAGGATTGGATGTAAGTCGGGACTTCATCCGTGTGATGTCTAGGCTCATGTCCAATCATTATACTTTAGATGCGCATCTCCGTCGTATTGGGCTCGCTGAGGGTAATCATTGTGCTTGTGGAGAAGGTTACCATGACATTGAGCATGTTGTTTGGTCCTGCACTGAATATCGTGAAGCCAGATCACAATTAGTAGATTCTTTACAAGTCCGAGGAAGACCAATCCATGTTCCTGTTAGAGACATCCTGGCGTATCGCGATCCTCTATACATGGAACTTATCTATCATTTTCTAAAAACAGCGTCTGTCAAAATTTAATTAAATTCATCTCCTCATACTCTCATCCAAGGCTAATCATTCACCAATTAAAGGAACCTAGAATATTTAGTTTTTAAATTTAGACAATAACAGAAAAAAAAGTAAATAAATACACCCGAAAATACTAGATCAGTATGAAATACAACAATGTAAGGAAAAAAGCAAACAATAAAGTGATTTCAGTGTTAGTTTTAGACAAAGTACTAGTATAGTTAAAATTAGTCTTAAGGATTTTTGTAACGTGCTATGTAAAAAAAGAAACTGGCGTAAAAAGCTATTGCAAATGCCGTGTCAAATAAACGTATGAAAAAAAAAAAAAAAACATATCGAGTTGCGCGTGTGATGTTTGTGCTGCAAATTCCGCGCTTGTTAACATTTTCGATAGAGATTTTTCGTGTCACTTGCATCAAACCATCAAGAATGTACGATATATGTGGAAGAGGACACTTCTGAGAATGATAAGAAAAATAAAAGGGGCAGGTAAATCTATATATTGATGGTTTTTAGGAAGGTACATAAGAGGGACATATAGAGGAGATCGCGGTTTGCCAGTAGATCCCGCATAGGGACATTGGATGACCTTACTCGGGCCGAAGGTAATTTAATAGTTGAGATCTGGTGGAACAATGCTCGGCGCATGTTTGTGCGATTGGCTCAGTTTTCTCTTTGGAGAATTAGATACCCAGCTGGAGGACCCAAGTAGGCAAATTGTCCAAGACATCTTGCAATGGTCCTTGCAAATCGACAGCTTTGGGATCTGTAATAGAGACCACACCGTCATCTGCAAGCTGCCCTAGCGTGACGGAATTGACAAGACATTTGTCAATGTCATTCACTTAAAAATTGTAGAGAAGAGGGCTTAGACATGAGCCCTGGGGAAGGCCCACATAGCTAATTTGTGATGTCGACAAATAATTTTGCGAAAAATACATATGTTTTTCAGACAACAAGCCCCCTGAGTCAGTAAGAAAACTGATGCCATCTGCTCTTTGTTAGCATATGCCATTTGAATTCCTGTTGAGAGCAACGCAAGGCAATCGTTCGTCTCTTTGCCTTTGCGAAAGCCAAATTGTGTATCTGACAGTAAGTTATTTGCTTCGACCCAATTGTCGAGACAGAATAAGACCATTTTCTCGAACAACTTCCGAATAGAAGAGAGCATTTCAATCCGTCCATACGAGTTGTGATCGGAGGCTGTTTTTCTTGTTTTTTTTATTTGATGGCGTGGACCTTCATTTGCCTCCAGCCATGAGGGACAAGGTTACTCTTAAGAAACATATTAAATTAATTCAACAAACGTCTCTTGGCAGATTCTTTAACTAGTAAAATTTGATTCTGTCTGGTCCTGGGGCTTTATTGTTACATTATCGTCCGCGGGGGGAAGCGGCGCGGTGGATCTTCTGTGCCGGGGCGGAATCCGTACAAACCTTCTTGGCGAAATCGAATATCCAACGGTTTGAGTATTCTACTCTCTCGTTAGTACTGTTTCAGGTTCGGTTTCTCTTAATCCGTAAATGAACCAGCGACAGTAAGCGTTTGTTGGCTTTCATAAAAATTTCATTGGCTCAGGTAACCCGCCATTCCGGTTGATCTTGTACGCCGGTGGCCTTCTTCGCGTACACGTTTCAACACTTTTTGTCCCACCACGGGTTGGGAGACCTTCTACGAGAGTTCGCGTTTGGTACACGTTTTCTGAGCTTGAATAGCGGTGTCGAGAATAAAGCCACCCAAGAAGCCGTACTCTTCCTCCGGAGGAAGGTCTTGCATGGACTCGAGTTTATCGGATGCCGAGGATGCTTAGATCTTCCAATCACTATTTCGTTTGAGGTCAAATGAAATATTTATTGTACTCGTTGGCCTTAAGCCGTTAGCAATAATGATAAAGATTGGCAGAGGATCGCTGCCGTGTCGATCAGGAATTACCTTCCACATGCAATCTAACCGAGTCGAGCAGAGGGACAAGTCTAAGGAGCTTGGGCGCGCTGGGGGGAGCAGGGATCCGTGTCATTTCACCGGTGTTCAAAATGGTCATTTTGAAGTTATCACAAAGTTTTTGGAGTGAGGTAGATTTCGATTATCATTATCATGAAAGCAATCCCATGCTATGCCGTGGGAGTTCAAATCAACTAAAACTAACTTCGGTGCGGGAAAGAGTTCTGCGATGTCGCAAGATCTTCAATGCCTGGTGTCGAGGGAAGGTTAATTCTATTGAAAAAATAGCACTTTTTGATCCCCAAAAGTACTCTTCCGTAAGAGTGTTCTCGATCCAAGCAAATAAAATTAAAATCTATTTCTGAAGTAAGTCATGTTTCGCATAATAAATTTTAAAAGGATCGAGTTTCGGTATAATGTTTTTGCAATGCTACTGTTAAACAGTGATCAAATCCGTGACCTCGTTCGAGTTAGCTATCGAAGGATACAATCGCTGAAATGAGGGGCTATTTTGCAGTCAACTGCATTAAGAATGTTTTTATTGCAGTGAGAAAGCTTACCAGGATGCTTTTAAGAGGGTCAGAAATTGTTCTGTAAGGATACGGTCCACAGTGCTGGGAACTTCTTTTCTGAGCTCAGGTTTCGGAGACCAGAAGCTGTTTACTTCGGTTTTGCACCAGTAAATACTGTTATTTTTGGAGGACATTGAAGAGACACCTTCTGAACATTACAACGAATCTTAGGAGAGGAAAAGTTCCTCCTTTTTCTATTGCTTTTAGGCGCAGCAGAAGATGTTTCCTCCTTGTGTTCATCAGAGTCGCCATCGTCAGTAGACAAGTCAGTATAGATTTTTGTAGAGACTTGTGGCTTAGCTATTTAAAGCAGCATTTCTGCGAAAGATCCCTTAGAGCGTCCCTGAAGGGGACTTTTCAGTTTCTCTCCTCACTGAATCATCATGTCGGGCGATTATGTAAAGATACTTTTCCCCACTGTAAAGAAACTTTTACGACACCCCACCCCCAGGAGTCATCCACATGATTCTCATCGCATTTCCCACAACGAACCTTATGGCTACAATGGGAGGTTGTGTGTCCTGATTGTTTACAATTTTTGCATTTCATGACCCGTGGCACAAGAAAGCGAACAGGTAGATAAGATCATTGTCAAAGAGGAGGTAGTTAGGTAGAACAAAACCGGCGAAGGTCACCCGATAAGAGTCTAAGTTGACGTATGACGTATGCCCGTCAGCCGCGACTGATGTTGAATGCAAACATCCTGTATCTTCCCTGACTGAAGCATGGGGTCTGTAACCCTTGATAAGGCCGAGAGTTTGGGGCTTATAATGTATGTTATATTAATGGAAACACGGTTCTTTCACTTAGTTTAGAATCTACATTTATTTCGTAATAAAAACTGTTTTGAAAAAGGTGGCAATATAGTTGCCACCGCCCGGTAAACACATTTTATGAAACTCTATTTCTTAAGGATAGTATAGGACGAAATCCAAACGAAAGCTTAAGCTAGCTACCGTTATGCCCATTTTTATGTAACCATTTTTGTTATTTTAGATTCACTGTTTTTACCTCCACCTCTGTGCAGGCCAGTGCTCAGGACATTTTTAAGGGGGTTGGTTTTATTCGTTTGTTACAAAAGAAGGGTATAGCAACCCTCAAACTTTGAAGATTTTTTCTCAGGTCTGGAGGGCCTATTCTTTGGTATCAATCGACTCAGCTCAATAAATTGGGACAATGTCTGTTATCGGGAAGGAATCTTGAACAGACAGCGCTAGCTGTGGCTCGTGGCAGTGCGGATTACTGCAGTGATTTTTAGTAAGCTTACCGACTAAACCTAAACCTCTTGTTCCTACCAGCATTCAACTTACGCAGTCACCGTTAGGTATTAGCTCAGTAGGGATTGTGTGTTTACTCTTTTTATTTTGTGTTAATTGTTCGCAGATTTCCCATTGCTGTTGTTTTTGCTTGCTGTTCAACTTTCGCGGTATATCTAACTTGCTGATGTCTACTGTAAATATCGTCACCTGCCGAGACGCGAAACGATCCAGAGGTAGGGTTCGTCGCGGTTGCGGTAATTACCGCAACCGCGCGGTATTTACCGCACCCGCACCGCAAAATCTGCGGTGCGGTAAGACACTTTTTTCCGCAGATGCGGTGCGGGAAAGAGTTTTTACCGCGCAGTTTTACCGCAACCGCACCGCAAAAAAATAATTGATAAAGTGATAATTGTGGTTGTTCTAAATTGATAAACAGACTGCTATTACGAAAGAAAATCTAGCTGTGTCCGAAATATTTTGACGCTATTATTTTTACGACATATTTTGGACACTAGTTATTTTATACTTCTATGTAAGACTTCACAAACTAACCATTTCAAATACATAAAATGCAAGATCCAAATAGAGACAAAAATTATTAGGTCATTTAAAAACAATAAATTTTTACTCTTAAATCCAATTTAAAAGTGCATCACTTCTCCCGATTTCTGTTGGAAATCGTTGAATTATGAATCGTTTCCGATATCAATTTTTCAACTGTGAATGTTGATTAATTTAAAGAAATTAGAGATAAACTAATTATGCTGGGACTTAAACACAACCCAAAGAATATAATTATCTTCATCAAACCAAACGAATTAGGAGTAATTGGCAGTAAAGGATACAAATGTATGAAAGCGTCCAAAATAAGCAGCGGTCCAAATTAGGATGACTATTTTATCATTCGATCATTCGTTCATCAACATCGTATTTCTATCTTCTTTGATTGCTGTGTAAATTAAATGTGAATTTTCTGCAGTCAATTTTATTGGACTCTTTCTCAAAAAATATGCTACATAACTTTTTTTCGCGTACTTCCATTCAAATTTACGATAGTTTTCTACCCAATTAAGTCCTAATATTTTTCAATTAACCCTCCAGCGCTCGCGCGAGTTTCGGAAGGTGTTTCACAAAATACAACGGTGCGTGTGCTGGAGGGTTAAGACTAATTTGTAGCTTTTTTGAAACTATTTTTGCCAAATACCACATCGTTTGACTCCCGTTCACTTTAATTGAAGTTTTTGCCATTGGCTCTTTGGGAAAATATTATAGGAAAATACATTAAATGCTAGAACTTTCTAGAACTAGCCTTTGTACGTAAATGTGAAAATCATCCATTTCATTTTCATATGTCAAACACATTGAAAATATGATAATTTAAAGAAAAAATACTCCATTTCTTATTACATTTTTATTGCATTTTTATTACATTTTTTCAATTAACTGAAGGGTTGCTAAAATAAAAGTTTTCCTATTACTGCAGTACAACGTTTTTGAATTTATAATGCTTGCATTTTAAATGTACGGAGTTTTATTAATAGAAAATGCAAAAGTTGATTTTTTCTTAAACGTTACATTCTGAGGAGTCTCTTAAAGTTAAATTTCGTGTAAATAAGAATAACATTTTATTATATATGTTATATATTTGTATAAACAAATAAACAATTTTTCAACACAATTTTTAAAAATATAAAAAATTTACCGCATTTACCGCATTACCGCGCGGTGCGGTGCGGTAAATAAAGTGCGGTTGCGGTAAGCGGTGCGGTTTTGATATTTTTTTGCGGTTGCGGTGCGGACAATCCATTTACCGCCCACATCCGCACCGCGACGAACCCTATCCAGAGGTACTGACCTTAATGACCGACATGTCTTTACAGCTACCTTTCTTGGCGCTAGTCGTTTCGAATTATCCTATTTAGCTGGTGCTGAACGGGGTACTCTCATAGGAATAGGATTTTTTGCCGATACCGATTCCAGTTTTCGTAAACCATTTAGCTCTCAGGCACTAGGACAGACCACAGGCGGTGGTATTCTGATGATGTTATCCCGATTGTTTCTGACTTCGTGTTGTTCGTTTGTTGTTTTTCATCCATAGCTGTAGCTTCAGCACGTAGTAAAAGGAAGAGAGTGCAAAAGTTTAGTGTTATAAGCAGGAGTATTTCATCCTATATGATTTTTTCATGGCATGGATGTTTCCAAATAATCCTTCCGAACATCATTGCAACCTTCAATGTCTTTTTATATTATAAGAAGAGTTGCATACGTTGTACATTCTTTGCTGTTAAAATTCATTCACGCGGTAAAGCTCCCTACTTTAGGTTTTGACTTTTCGGGATTCTGATCAGCAACGACCCAACGATGTATACAAAAGATCAACGTCTCACTGTGATAAAGTTTATCCAGGATAATCCTAGAGACCAAACAAAACAAAAATTTATTTTTTGAAGTAAAATACGTTGCAATTTCAGTTGAGAAATTTTCCCAGGTTTGAAATGCGAATATCTTCCGTTCTACTGATCGAAATCGCAATATTTTTGCACTATCTGATCGGAAATTCGTGCACGTATTTCGTATTAAATTTCGGAATTAGTGCGTAGTCGCAAGTATTTTTAGAAAATCCTTCAAAAACAGTGATGAAAATGCGCAATTTGCAAGCACATCTCACGCAGAGCCGTCAAAAAGGAGCATGTAAGCGTTTCATTACATACGGGAATGTTATATATACAGGTCACGCGAGCTTGTTTTGTATCAGTGGGTGCTCGCTTACCACACGAGTAACATGCTCGTCCGGACGGTACAATGAGCAGTATCATGTTTGCGTTCCCGTACCAAGCGTCATCGCAAGGTTCTTCGTGATAAAATCCAGGGAATCACCAAATCCGCCATTCGGCGTCTGGCTCGTCGTGGTGGTGTAAAATGCATTTCCGATTTAATCTACGAGTGCTGATGGTGTGCAGGAAAATGTCATCAGAGATGCCGTGACCTACACTGAACACGCCAAGCGCAAAACCGCAATGAATGTCGTCTATACTCTGAAGCGGCAGGGACGCACTTTGTATGGATTTGGAAGTTGAAAAGGTAGAACTCACTTGTATCATTATAAAAAAGGCCCTTTTCAGGGCCACCAAAATCATTTCAAAAAATAAGTTAGCATTTTCTGTTTCATGGACTGTTTCTCCCTGGAGAGCAATTTAGGGTAAACCCTAAGTTATTTCAGTACGCAAATTGCAAATATGGTCAGAAACAAACTGGAGTGAAGTGGAAAACATTTTTACTAGGCGCATTCAAAAAAGGTTTCAATTCTCAAACATTTTACCAAGGTGCCGTGTTACATTACTCTCTTTACCGTTAGTGTTCGATAATCTCCGTATTGGAAACACAATTTCAATTTTGTTCTTGGTAAGCAGTACGGCTTGGATAGTTGGCAACACATCGCCCTGAGCAATTGTCACTCCGGAGAGCAGTTTGTTCAACTTTTCGTTGTTACGAATCACCAGTTGTTGAAGACGTGGGATAATTCGTCTTTTTGTTGTCACGGGCAGCATTTCCTTCCAATTTCAACACTTTAGCAGCAAGGTATTCCATTACAGCTACTAAGTAAACGGCACTCCGACGCGTTCAACACAATTTGCTTGTGTATCGACCAATGAAGGGGAGGAGTTGCGAAGAATACATATTGAGGACAACACAAAAAAGGACGAGCTTACGTTGTGCTGTAGTCAGGTATAAAAACTCAGCATGTTGTTGCTTACGCTCAGTTCGTTTGCAACATCAGCATGCAGCAGTTCGTTTGCAGCATCTCCCGCGAAATTCAAACCGCCGTCCGTTTGCTGCTGTCAGAAGTGTTGGCCAAGCACGCCGTCTCAGATGGCACCAAAACTGTTACCATATACACCAGCTCCAAGTAAATTTCGAACACTGCCCAAACAAAAGGCCCTTTTCAGGGCCATCAATTTATCGACAATGAATGAAATTGAAGTTTTGTTATTACAAGCATCAGAAAGTGGCTTGTCAAGAGCGTTGGATGGCAAGTGAGCCACATGTGAACAATACCGTCGCTTTCACGTAGAATGGCACAACATCAAAAGTTATTTGTGATTTGTAGACCTTTGTAGACAATTTACAAAAATCGAACGTTTTCTAACGTTTCGATATAGGTGTTCCGTTTCAAAATTTTCGGCCAGAATGCTGCCTGTTTTTTATACGTGAAAATCTGCTGTACTGAATGAAAACCTTCGATTTTTGCACTGATTGGAAATAGTTGTAACTGATTCTGTAGATTGTACAATTACTGAAAATAACAGATTTTGTGAAAGCAGTGGTTGGTCCATACAATTCGATTCCAAGCGAGCCAGACTAGTTTTCGTTGGAAGGTTCATCTCTGACAATAGAAATAAACTATTTTATTTTGAATTCAACTACAACTTCCTTGAAAACAGCACAGCTAAAAAACTTTTGGGAAAAACGCGCAAACCTAAATTTTCCACTATAATAAAAACTAGTGCCCCCGCCGCACAGCATCATTGATAGTAATTCAAGCCGGAAGGAAAGGGTGAGGGAGGTTGTAAGTCAATGGAAAATTTCATTTATATCTTACTTTATAATTGGCTGGTCCTGAAAAGAACTTGTTGGTTTGTGGTTTATTTTGGGTCACAATTTAGGCCCGCTCGATTTCTGATAGCTGTGAATTTTTCGCAGGACGACAGTTTCTGTTCGGTAGCGATGAGGCTTCTTAACGCCAACCGTGACTGGGGCACTTTTACACGGCCTTAGTTGCCAACTGCTTGTGGGGAGTCTTTCCTCCGGTGGACTTACGAGCGATTTGTTTGGTACAGACCATGTAGCGAAAAATGCAAATCTGCTACTTCTCTGATGCTGATAGTAGGACGACGGTCAAACGCTCGTTTTCGTGCCTTCGTTCATAAAAGTTCAACAATATTTTCAAAAAATGTTGCAAATTGTCAACTTGATAATTCCAAAAATACTCCAAACAAACTATGAATGTGCAAAAGATGACAAAAACGCATAGAAATTGCTTATTCCAGAGCAGAATTTACCGGTCTAAAGTGTATTCTACTTCAGTTCGGTTATGTCACTGACATTACCCACCCATCTTTTTTAATTCAAAAGGGACTTGTAGAGATCGACTTCACGTTATCTGGCAACAGGGCCTGGTCGATAGGGCAGATTAAAACGAGACACTGGCAGGAATAGGTGTGCGCTCCGACGGCGAATAAAAACCACATGTGTAAAAGTCTAGCCTTTAAGTTTACCTTTATTTAATCGGCCAAAGCGAATCCCTATATTTTGGCGACGAGGAAAAAAAAAGTTTGTGGACGCGGATATCAAGGAAATTGCAGACGGTGATTCGTTTGGTGGATATAAATCTGGAGTTACGCCACCGGAACACTTTGAAGGTTAGTTTTGTATCTGCATACATAGAATATTTTAGGTATGAGTAAGATTGTGCCGGAAATAAGACAGCATCAGTGGTTTAGATATTTGTCTTCTCTATGTATATAGATGAAATAGGCACAACAATACGTTCTGAGGCAGCTGTTGCTGGGCTTACCATAATGGAAATGGAATCGATGTAAACAAAAGATTTTTGTAGCATGAATAATGTACTAAACTGACAAACAGACAGGTATCTCGATGTGTTTGGGTTATGTACCATGAAAAGTTTACCATGCTTCTATGAACTTCTGCTCGAACGCGACATCACGTTTGATCAGTCGTTTGATTGAAACACATAGTGTGTTTTAGTTTTAAGGGATTTGCGTCAAGCCGGCGCTAATCTATTCCGACAATGTGTTAGTGTCGGTTTCTGATGAGGCGAAGCCGAAACGCAACATAGTATGAAATAAGGATTTGTGCCCTCCTGTACAAAGACTGGTTTTTACCAACAAATTTTCACCCTAGTGAGAAATTTTGGTTTTTACCAAATTTTCCTCCTTAGGGTGAAATATAGCATAGTGCTTTCGCATAGGCCTGCTAAGCCAAGACAAGTTTCGGCTTCACTTGTGTCTCATCGGCATAAACAGAACTTCTGCTCGAACGAGACATCACGTTTGATCAGTCGTTTGATTGAAACACATAGTGTGTTTTAGTTTTAAGGGATTTGCGTCAAGCCGGCGCTAATCTATTCCGACAATGTGTTAGTGTCGGTTTCTGATGAGGCGAAGCCGAAACGCAACATAGTATGAAAAGTTTGTTATGAAAACAAACAGAGATCGGTTATGTACCAAATCGAAAACATTGGTTATGTACCAAAACTGGTATCTGGTTATGTACCAGTTGGATACTCCGGTTATGTACCATGGCAAGGCTGGTTATGTACCAATCAATTAGTTGGGTTATGTACCGTATATATAAATAAACATTCGGATAAGAAGCTAATAGAGTTTGTATCCCGAAAAATAAAGAAGAAGTTAGTAATCTTATAAGGCTATATACACTGAGATGACAAATCGGAAAAAAATTAAAAGTAAACTGATAATTTTATTTATACAGGATGAATCATAGTCGGATCAAACCTTTCGACGTTACCATCGAGGCCAGTCGATTGCCGGCTGAATGGGAGGTATGGATATTGGACCTCGAATCGTTTTTCGTCGCGCAGAGTATTGAATCACAACGAGATAAACGAGCACAGCTTGCGTATCTGGGTGGACCGGACTTGCAAAATCTTCTACGGTTACTGCCTTTAGCCGATCGGGTACCGCATGTGACTTAAGATCCACCATATTACGATGGTGCTGTTTCGTGCTTGAACGAGTATTTTGAGCCGTTGCGTCGCAAGACATACGAACGCCATCTCTTCCATAAAATCGCCCAAGACCGCGAGGAGCGTTTTACCGACTTCGTCATGCGACTCAGAAAGCAGATTGCAAGATGCAATTATGACCAGTCAGTAACAGACGAACTCATCGCAGATCGTATCACGGCTGGATGCCTGTCGGATGAACTGCGAACAAAGTTACTACAAAAAGATCGTTCATTGGAAGAAATTGTGACTTTAGGTACCAGCATGGCGGAATCGTTCAAGCAGTCGAGGAGTTTAACGACTACTGCATCCGTTGAAGACCACCAACAGAATATTTCGAAAATTCATTCTCGGCCTTTTCGAAATGAACAGTCCAGACAAAAGCAAAATCGTTGGGAACAAGTTCCCCGAATGAAAAATGCAGGCATTACTTGTTATGGTTGTGGACAACGTGGCCACCGACATGGAGACGAGCAATGTCCAGCCACCAGAACCAACTGTAACCTCGATGGTAGGACCAAAATCGAAGCGAATTAGGGCGGTCACAGAGGAATCTAAAAAAGGGCATTCAAATGTCTATATTTTCTATGCCATGGGCCGGAATGTGTTCGTATTCCAGGTGGGTGGAGTAGACGTGCCTATGACTATTGATTCGGGTGCGGATGCCAACATAATCACGCAGGAAGTGTGGGAACAGATGAAAAAGGCCGATGTGAATGCTTTGGATATGTCTACAGACGTCGATCGCACACTCACAAGTTACGCAGCGGAAAAGCCGATGCAGATTGTGGGAATGTTCAGTGCTGAGGTGGTTGCAGGTCAAAACAGATCATTTGCAAAATTCTATGTGGTAAAAGATGGCCAACAATGTCTTCTTGGGGATCGTACGGCTAGAGATTTGAAAGTGCTAAAGGTGGGCTTCGATGTTTGCTACAAGGAGATGGCAAGCAACCTTTTCCAAAAATTCGTGACGTTGTGGTGGAAATACCTGTGGATCAGAATATTCAACCAGTCCAGCAGCCATATCGGAGACCTCCAATTGCACTGGAGGAGAAAATCGAAGCTAAACTAAAATCACTGCTAAACCAGGACATAATCGAAAGCGTTACGGGACCATCGCCGTGGGTTTCTCCTATGGTTCCCGTTATTAAAGATAATGGCGATATTCGACTTTGTATCGATATGAGGCGTGCGAATCAAGCAGTCATTCGAGAATCGCATTCTCTTCCATTAGTCGATGATCTGCTGGGTTCGGTTAAGGGAGCCGTGCGCTTTTCCAAAATCGACATCAAAGACGCGTATCACCAAATCGAGATTTCGGAACGATCAAGGCCAGTAACGACCTTCCTGACAAAAAATGGTATTTTCAGGTAAATGATGGAGAATATAAACATTGAACTTTTGTCATTCACTCAAATAAAAATAATTGCGCTACTAGAGAAATGTTTGAAATTGGTAATTTTTTCTTTCTTTCTCCCTTGTTTAACATTGTTGATTGTTGAATATATAACATTTAGATACAAGCGGTTGACGTTTGGAGTAAGCTGCGCTCCGGAGTTATTCCAAAAAGTGATGGAGTCGTTGGTTGCTGGTTTAGAGGGAGTTATCGTGTATCTAGACGATATCTTAGTCTACGGGACAACTGTTGACGAGCATGATGTTCGGCTGAAGGCATTGTTGAATCGACTGTCAGAGTACAATGTCCTTATAAATAAGGATAAGTGCATATACAGTGTCGAGAAACTTGAGTTTTTAGGTCATGAACTTTCCATTAATGGAGTACGTCCAACTGAATCCAGAATTGCAGCACTACAAAATTTTAGGGATCCACTGAATGTATCCGAGTTGAGGAGTTTCTTCGGACTAGTTGGTTACGTAGGCCGCTTCATACCTAACCTAGCTGCTAAAACTGATCCACTAAGACAACTTCTAAGATCGGGTACGGCTTTCAATTGGATGGATAATGAAAAATTAGCGTTTAGGTTGATCAAGGAAGCACTTAGTAATATAAGTTACCTGGGGTTTTTCAATCCGAAAGATCAGTCAAAGCTTATAACTGATGCTAGTCCAACAGGTTTAGGAGCGATTTTGTTGCAGGAAAACATTGCTGGGGAAGCGAGAGTTATCTCTTACGCTAGCAAAGCACTGAAGGATTTAGAGAAGAAATATTTTCAAACGGAGCGTGAGGCATTGTCCTTAGTGTGGGGGGTTGAAAAATTTCGTCATTATCTGCTGAGGGTAAGATTCACTCTACTAACGGATTGCAAAGCTTTAAAGTTCTTATTTAGCCCACGATCCAGGCCTTGCGCTCGAATCGAACGATGGGTGTTAAGATTGCAAGGGTACTCGTACGAAATTGAACATATCTCGGGTTCGGCAAACCTTGCGGATGCTTTTTCCCGTCTATCGGTATCATCTAACGCACAGTTTGATCGTTCAACGGAAGCCTATATTCGATACGTGTCTAATCAGGCCGTCCCGGAGGCGCTCACTTTCAAAGACATCGTGGATGCGACGAATAACGATAAGACTATTCAGGAAGTAGTGAAGGCGTTGCAATATAACCGACAAGAGGACATACCTTCGGAATATAAGCCATTCATGAATGAGATGTATTTCGCAGAAGGAGCATTATTACGAGGGACCCGGTTGGTAATACCGGAAAGTCTATGGGAACGAGGCATCCAAATCGCGCATGAAGCTCATCCAGGTATCGAAGCAATGAAAAGAAGGTTACGACAAAAGGTGTGGTGGCCTTCGATGGATAAACAAGTTTCCATCTCTGTTAAAAGCTGCAAGTCATGCGTTTTAGTGTCCTCTCTAGGGGCCCCAGAACCACTACTCCGTACAAAGATGCCAGAGAAAGCCTGGACCGATATCGCCATTGATTTTATGGGACCTCTACCATCTGGTCATTCGCTCTTGGTAATAGTAGACTACTTTAGTAGATTCACTGAAATTGTCGTTATGAAACAAACTACCGCAAAACGTACAATTGAAGCGTTGCATGAGACGTTTTGTCGTTTTGGGGTCCCTGAATCGATAAAGTCGGACAATGGACCGCAGTTTATTAGCGAGGAATTGCAGCAGTTCTGTTCGGAATACGGAATAGAATTGCGTAAAACCACGCCGTATTGGCTCCAGGCTAATGGAGAAGTGGAGCGTGCAAACAGGACCATATTAAAGCACCTGAAAATCAGCCAGGAGTCCAGCAATTCAGATTGGATGTGGGATCTGCGTACGTTTCTGCTTATGTTCAACTCCACACCGCATGCCACGACGGGGGTGGCACCGTCACCGTTGATGTTTGGGCGGATTCTCCGAGATAAATTGCCAAATTTCACAAGCACGTCGGCGATTCAGGGCACCGAATCTGCCCGAGATCATGATTGGACAAAAAAGCTGAAAGGAACCGAGTACTCCAACGCCAAACGCCATGCAAAACCAACAGAACTGAGGGAAGGCGATGTAGTGGTAGCCAAAAGAACAGTAAAAGAAAATAAGCTATCAACTACGTTCGCGCCAGAGGAGTTTACGGTTGCAGAATTAAACGGCTCTGACGCTACACTTCGCTCAAAAACCTCAGGGCGAATCATGCATAGGAATGTCACTCACCTAAGACCTTTGTTAGCCCTGAACCCTGCTGGACAAACCCTACAGATGGAATCTTCGAGAGATGATGTCAACACCAGCATCATTCCAATAGAGCAAAATACATCGACGCATGAGAGGCCATCGAGAATTCAGCGTCCGCCGGAATATTTACGAGATTATGAGATTTAAGTTTTTGACGATTTTAGTATAGGGGGAGTGTAGAGATCGACTTCACGTTATCTGGCAACAGGGCCTGGTCGATAGGGCAGATTAAAACGAGACGCTGGCAGGAATAGGTGTGCGCTCCGACGGCGAATAAAAACCACATGTGTAAAAGTCTAGCCTTTAAGTTTACCTTTATTTAATCGGCCAAAGCGAATCCCTATAGGACTGATAAGCAATACACATAATAAAAGCCTTCCTGTGCATTTCTGCTTTTGGTATAGTGTGATAATAGTGGAATTGAACTATCACAAAGATTCCCCAGTCATTCGTAATGGATCACAAATATACATAACCATCTAAACAGCGTATCGGTTTTATCCCAACAGCGAACATTATTACAAAACCCAACAAAAATATAAAATGGTTCAAACCCGTCTTCAATGCGCACAATTGATGATACAAAAGGCAGATTTAATGCGTACTCAAAAATGGCGTTTTGAAAAGCTTTAATTTGGTTAAAACCATAACATCCACCAGCAAAATCTAACATCCGGACAATTAACATTGCTGTCGTTTGTTTTGTTTTTTTTTTGTGACATTTGACGTACTAATGAAAGTTTAATTTGTATTCAAATGCTGTACATAATCGTACAAATAATAACCTGTCATAATAAAATGAAGAAAATAATTATTTATGGAGAAAGTCGCAGGGGATCGGTTTTATTCGTAATTCCCCTAAAATTATTAGTCGTACCTCGGTGAACTTATGATTGATGGCACTTAGAAGAAGTTCATGTATGTTATATTTCAAACAAGTGACTGTCTGTTGGTACGGTATGGTTCGAAAACGCGCTACGGAGTAAACAAATGGTTGGTGGTAATTGACCGGTTCGAGCCCATTCCCTACTACCTCCCCATTTTTTCCGGTTCTTTTTTTTAATTACGATATGAAAATGTAATGTTCATATCGCGATGTTATATTTGAAAGATGCTTTTTGTTAGATATATTTGAACGACACGTTTTATTACATCAGATTCAATGAAAATTTACAGGTTTCTTGCAAATTGTTTTAAAATGACTGATGACACTAGCAACATAAGTGGACTTAATGTTCAGATGTTATCGTCATATACAGCCAGATTTGAAGGGCATTAGTTCTGGCTCTTGATTTTTTTGCTGCCTGTAAGCGGAATCGATAGTATTAAATAAAATAATAAGGGAAAGTGTTGCACGCTTTATTGCATTTTCGACAAAGTTATATTCTAAGCTTTTAGGTTTATGATGTTATTCCTAGCATTATCGCTGGATGCTCCGTTCGAACATTTTTGGGTTTCATTAAATGCGCTCCAGGTCCGCAGACTCTGTCTTTCTGGTGTTTAATGACAGATATCGTTGGCGTTACGTTTGGACTTACTCACCTGCAATATACTGCTCATGATCACATATTTGTCATATATTTGGGATTATTAATTTTAATGATTTGCGATCATGGGCAGTAGAACTTGCTGCAGTTTGGCTGAATTTTCTATTGAATACTCATTGGCTCTGAGATACTTACTATATCTGAAATTTTAAGCAGAATAATATTTTTTCGAAATATTAATAGCGTCTAAATCATTGGTTTTGCGGTTAGTTCGGAAAATTTTCATTATTTCCAAGCGCGTTTTTTCGATTCCAAACAAATTCAAATAGAGACTTACTCTATTCAGTAAAGTTGTAGCTAATTCTAATACCAACAAAGGAATTTGTTGAGAACACTAAAGTCATGAAGAGGCTGATCATGTTATGTGGATGTCAAGATTCTATGTATGAATAAATGTTGGGTTAACCAAATCTGTTATAATATTGTCATGATTTAATTACTATAGTGTAGTGAGTAGCGTAATGTATTGTTTGATTAGAAGCACAAGTTCCAGTTCTCTAGCTCCCACTCTCTCAGACCACCAAAGCTTTAGGTTTTTTTTATGACAAAGTTATGATTTTTTTCAATAATTAAACCACAAGTCAATATATTAATGTGATGTTATGTAATATATTTTTGCATTTGCGAAGTTGTTTATTAATTACAAATACCTTCAAGCTGATCTAATTGACTGACATTGTACTTTGAGTAATCTAATTTTTCGAATTTGTCCAGTATTCCAGTCCAGTATATTTTGTTAACTTCTAATTTTATCAGATTGTCATATCACAAAATAATTAGTCTACAGCATCGAAATGGCAGGTCTAGGTCGTATATTGATAATCCAAATAACAATTGGCTTATTAAATAGAATTGGTCAGTAAAAATGATTTTATGGAAACATGATTTTGTGAGGCTAAAAAAGTCACCTTTCTCCTAACGTTACTAGAGGCAAACACTGATTGTCTACCTTTTGAGATACTGCGCGCCCTTTGTGGAATTCTGCAGAAACGGTTAGAGATAGGATCAAACCGACTAAAAATTCACCCTTTAGTTTAACAAAATTGTCTATTTACCCTAAAAAAATTACATTCAAGAATTTTTTTGTTGGTCGTTATTGCGATTTAATCGCCCTCACCTTTATAATTTTAGCGCGCACATAGCGTTGCTGTCCCTAACATGTACCGTTCGAACCGTTCTGTCCCGTCCAACGCCCCGTTACCCATACCTTTAACTTGGGCAATGAGCTTATTTTCACCATTTTTCTATTAGTGATGGTGTTTTCATGGGTTGAACCCATTTCAAACACCCATGTCAAACCCCATGAGCATGGGGGTATTATGGGCTTTTCGTTTGCTCGTCAGTTTCTTGAGGATAAAGATATCGATATCCATTCAAAGGAAAAAATCGATTATCAGTTAAATAAATAACGTCATGATGTGTATGATGAATCCTAGAAATAAATAGGGAATGTCAATAAACTCGACCATTCCCGATTCATATTTGGCAGTTCTTATCGTTTTGTAAATCTTGTTTTCGACTAACAGTAAAACCATTTTTATTCAGAAGTATGTTTTAGAAGGGCGCATGTTTTTTCGTGCACTTATTTAAAAAAAGCGCTTTGAATCCATCTACCAGTGTGATGAGACATTTTTTATAACTGTTTTCGAATATTATATCGAGATGAGACATTTTTTATAACTGTTTTCGAATATTATATCGGTTGAGAACTTTTAGAACATGATATTCCGAGAAATTCAATCAGTTGTAAAGTTATAGAAAATGGCCTTGAATTACTAATACTTTTTGAATACATTATCTAAGTTCTGCATTCAATGCAATATGTATGCAAAAAGTTAAAAACTGGATTTCCCTTGAGAACTGTGTTTGCGCCAGCTTTAGGGTTGTATAAGTTCGAGGAAGTGAGACTTCACTGTAGTACAGGACAGTTAGGTATCGCATAATGAACCAACTACTATAGGCGTTACGGAAGAGTTTGTTGCGTTCAACACTCACACTGCAGTCAGTTTTCTAGAATATTCTCACTTCCTGAGCAGAACAGTTGTGTTCATCTAATAATTGTAGCAACCTATATATAGTGCAAATTGCAATCAGAACAGTGAGTCATTATTCATAGTTTATCAGTATCAATAGTTATCCCCAACAGCTTGTAACAAACCTTATACCAATATAGAAGAAAATGAATTATATACAGAACAGTGCAACGTTTCATACTGAACAGTTTGGACTTACGATAAGTGCCTAATTCTACTGAATAAACCTAGTGAATTTATTTAATGTGACTAAGAGTTTACTATATCGCGAACCGAACAGTTTCCCACGTCATAAAATCCGACAGCTCTACAGACGTTTGAATGTGCGTAAACATTTTTGGTCCTTCGAGCCGGATTTATCCGCTGTCGGATTTCAACACGTTCCTTTCGATCGCGAAATTTGAATAATGTCGTTAAATCTCGTGAAATGATCAAGATAGTCCTGAACAGGACAGAAGAATGCTGTGCGAACAAATAAACAGCTGGCGAAAAGAAGCCAGGTTATGTGACGACGCGCGTCACCATGTTCTAGTGGTAAAGTTATTTGCACCAATAAAAACAGAACAATACCACGACAAATCAGAATCGGCTGGTGAAAAGAAACCAGATAGTGTGACGATGCGCGTCACTATGTGTGTGTGCCCACCCAATTATACCGATCGGGCGAAAATCCTCTATCATGAAAAACGAACAGTACAGCACAGTGAAACAGACATCTAGTGTTCAATCAGCTAATGGGAAAACGTGTGCTTGAAGAAAAATTCGTAGACACGAACAGTACAAGTGCCATTTTCATTATAATTGGGAACCATTTTGCACTAGTAAGGCGCCATGTCACTACAAATTCATCACCACAAACTAAACCGAGTGAACATTCCATCCTTGCAATTAAATGTTTTCACCTACCTGTTTTTACTGTGCATTCGCAACGGGCGAAATTAAAAACGCGACAACCTTCACACTGTCGATACAACCTGCGCTCTATGACAAATAAAGATAAGTGTCAAAACGAACGATTGTAGCTATGTGGAAAATAGTATATCTGTCGGTTGAAAATTCGTTTTATCCCAATAAAGAAATATCAGCAAAATGCAGAACAGTTTTTATTCGGTCCAGAAAAACAAGTGCAGTGAAGTTTAGTCAAATCGTTTCCCGTCGATATATAAACTGGCCAGAAACCTGGAGCAGATCAGTTTGCTAAGGAAGTGTTATCGGCAATCTGCTGGGTCAATGTAGAAAGGCTGGAATGTACCTACGGAGATGATGAGCGGACAACTTTCAAAGTGTAATCAACAACATTACAAATTCAGTCAACACTTTTGGAGTTCTCAAAATACAGAGCCCTAAGTGAAATCTGTTGTTGCCCTGAAGCAATTCTTAAACAAATGTTATTATTATACATGTATGTATTTCTACTTCGGATCAAGTCCTGCATCGAACGGTACGGATTCATACGGTGGTGCAAGAGTAACCACAACGGTGTCATCTGATCTTTGTTGAATGTAAATGTTCCGTCCATTAGCCCAACGGAGGTCGTTGGGAACCTGTGGAGCTAAAGGGTTTCAGTGGCGCAGATCCCACCGGTTATTTTACGTATCAACAGTTACGGAAACGAATTTCCGTTAATGTGTCATCACATCGAGACCCAGATACTCCCGTCAGCAGTATGTTAAATCGGAAGAGGTTGTGCAGCATATATTATGTCCAGGTAACCCGCCACCCTACAATCATTCAGTCGCTACACACAGCGTCCCACCTCAGTTACAATATTTCGGAACATGGCATTCGCTTTATCGAATGTAGTTTGCCTGATAGTACCACACTTTGCTGGTATTCGTCCTCGCCCATCTCCGGTGCATTTCTACGGGTTGAATTGACACAATTCAACAAGGTTCGACAGTGAACCTTAACGGCTGACAGAGCCACTGCAGTCCGTTGCACATGATGTGTAGCGGAGCTGGACTGAGTTCCAGTAAATTAGAAATGCACCCCCATACCATCATCGTATATTTCGGATCAACAAGCCAGTTTGTTGATAATTTCAACGGGGAGGAACCGTTGAAATTGAGTCCGGGGGTAAAGCCTGCCGGAGCTCTTCGGAAGGTATCACAGCAGCAGTCCAGTGGACAACCCCATTGGAGCCTTCACGAAACTTGTCGTGGTACATCAGCACAACAACTACACAGCAGCAAAAAGGAGCAAACCATCAGCAGCCAAATACACCGTCGGGCGGAATTCAGTTTCTACTCAGGGAAAAGAGACGCTCAACGAGTCCCTGTCCCAAGCTCGAGGGAATGGAGTAGTCCTGGAAGCATCTCGTCGAAGTAGTCAGCAAACTCATCATCGCCAAGGGCGATCGCGGAGGCCATGGGGCCTCCGTTCCAGGGAAGTCCTTCTATTGTACCATTTTTCCGTTTAAAAAATATTCTTTCATCTGTTCCAGTATATTATCAGTCAGCCAAAAGTCGGTGGCATCGCTTCGCATATCACCATCATGCGATCATCGTTCACAAACCATCTTCAAACAGCCAGTCGGTGGCTCAAGGCCGCTGAATAAATCGAAGTAATGTTCATCTCATCATCAAATCAAAGCATCAAAGCTTCAAATATACACAACCAATCAGCGACTATTAAAAGCAGCCGAATGAAATTCGGGTATCATCTAAGCAGCGTATCCAGTAAACAGTCTGATGCGAATCAGCAGCAGTAATACCACTTCGCCCCTCCACCGCATCTACTCAATGGCCACGACCTAGTCATCGACCAGCACTAAACATAGCACACCATTCATCAGCCTACAGCCACATGCTAGAAGTGGCTTCGAGGTACCAGCAACAAAGCAATCAGGGATGGCGCGGTTCTGGTTGAAGCGACTAGAACTGCCATCCCAACTTAACCCTAAGTTAAGTATTTTATTTGATACTAATGCAACAGTAATTGATCCGCTTTCCCAAATAGGAATTGTTACATACGACGTCAATTCACTACGTCTGAGCTACACGCATGGTTACTACATCCCTAGTGTTTCGGCGCCTGGATCGACAATACGAGGGGTGGAGATGGTCAACGGAGGAATTCATATACGAGAGGATTGAAGCAGCTAATACGGGACGGCGATACATCAGCACACCAGGGCATACAGAATAGTTACGTCATCGGTCATTGAATTGGATCGGTACTAAGAGAAGTATAGGAGGTCAACGAAAAAGCTCATCGGAGAAAGCATCAAACAGTCTCTGTTCACACGGCGTGCGGAGAGTCTACGTCAGCAACATGGAAACAGCAACAGAAGCAGTATCAGGAGTGGTGGGACCAGCGGAGTCGTTCGGGTCTTGTTTTATCGACGCCGGCTGCATAGCAGTTGACGGAGTCGAACTCAAGTCTCCCGTCCTCGACGCCCATGGTACACCACTGATCATCAAGCAACGCAAAAGCATACGGACCGCTACAATACGCAACGCATTGGTCAAATGATAACAGCACAGCAATTGATTAAGCAGCAACATCGAAGGGCGAAGATAGTAAACAGCAGCAGACTTAACATAATCAACAATATTAACATATAAGAAGTGAATTCATTAGCAGCATATCATATCGTAGTGTAGGATAGAATAGAACATCTCAGGATCTATTGAAAGATCCATCTTTCAAGGCGGGCGGTATGTTTGCGCCAGCTTTAGGGTTGTATAAGTTCGAGGAAGTGAGACTTCACTGTAGTACAGGACAGTTAGGTATCGCATAATGAACCAACTACTATAGGCGTTACGGAAGAGTTTGTTGCGTTCAACACTCACACTGCAGTCAGTTTTCTAGAATATTCTCACTTCCTGAGCAGAACAGTTGTGTTCATCTAATAATTGTAGCAACCTATATATAGTGCAAATTGCAATCAGAACAGTGAGTCATTATTCATAGTTTATCAGTATCAATAGTTATCCCCAACAGCTTGTAACAAACCTTATACCAATATAGAAGAAAATGAATTATATACAGAACAGTGCAACGTTTCATACTGAACAGTTTGGACTTACGATAAGTGCCTAATTCTACTGAATAAACCTAGTGAATTTATTTAATGTGACTAAGAGTTTACTATATCGCGAACCGAACAGTTTCCCACGTCATAAAATCCGACAGCTCTACAGACGTTTGAATGTGCGTAAACAAACTGGGCCAAAAAATGTGTTGGCGATCCGAGAACTAGAACAGAAATTGTAACTCTTGGACCTCTGAAGTGCATGCGTACAAAATGCTATAGTCTAATGTTTGTTTTCATTCATTTCATTTAATGATTTTCAGTTGAGCAATTCTGTCGCAAACTGCATTGTGGAGCGAGGGTCATAACTTCCTAAATTTAAGTGTTCCTATTAATTTAGTACACTCTCTTTAACATAAACTACTCTAACGAATGAACGAATGGGAGTAGGTTTGATAAATTTTGAAAGAAGCCGTTAAATCAACCACTTAAGGCATTACACCACCGTGAAATCAAAAAAAAAAATCGAAATTGATCTTGATTGATTTTATTATTGATCTAAAATATGGGTCTTCAAAATAATATTTCAAAATATGGAATGCGACAAAAAGCGAATAATAATGGAAAGAGAGTATTCGAAAAAGTTCGAGTTTAGAACGACTTTCATTCTACTTGGAGTTATTTATTTCGCTTCTCATTTTCCGATATATGTTCCAGATCGATTTGATGGTTATGTGTTAGAAAATTTGCTGTCATAAGGTAAATGAAGATTTGTGCACTGATAAGTGATCAAGGTACATTCAGACAACTTGGAAAATGTTCGGTGGTTGTTTTTAGCTGTAATAGTGACTAAATTCTGATTTCATCCTTTTCCGTTTTATAGAAATGAAATTCGACTAGTTTGTTTGAACGGATCATTACTATATTAAACAATAAATAAGCGCCGATGGGTCATCCACAAACAACAAGCTACAACTTTCAAAGTATTCAACATAGATACTTGGTGTCTTCAGCAAACTTGTTCGCAAAAGTAAGAGCTACGAATTCAATGAAAGCATCATCTCAATCAAGGATGCAAAAAATCGTTCAACTAAAAATCAATCGAATCTCTTTACAAATATTTCATCCCTACTGAAACTTTTTAATAGATACACAGTGATAGAAAATCGATTACTATGATCTGATGCTACAACCTAGTTAGCTCATTTTCACTTTCTCTGATCAACATCAGACACTGCTAAAACTGGAAAAACTCATCGAAAGAGGATAGCGGAATTCACGATTTAGAATCGGGAAAACCGAAGCCAATGCAACAACTGCCTGTGATAATATTTGGCGTGTAATACCAGGGTATGCGCTACCCAAAATATTGTTACACTATGCTCTTCTCTTATATAAAGCATTTCGGCTATAACTGATTCAGTGAAAGGCTGTGTTACGACGCTAGTATGCAGCCAATTGAGCTGCTCATTTGCGAGCGGAACCCTAACGACGAAATCACCATTAATCACTGAAAGCAATTGTCAAAACAGAGACGATAGTGGTTCGGCAGAGTAAACCTAGTGCAAGTGCCAGTTATCAGCTCAGTACATTTTCTAAATTTTCCTATTATTTCCTACCTTATTAGTTGAATTTTTTTTACTATAATTATATACTTCTACGAGAAATTCTTAAGCTAAATTATCCTAAAGTAAGTAACATCAATATCATTGTTAAAATTCGGATTCTATATATACATATTTACACATGCATTCTTAAACTAGTCATAACCTTAGCGAATGAGTCGCTGCCTAGTGAGTCAGCAAGAAATAGCTAAACGATTGAAAAGGTAACTTACAGCTTACTTAATCGCAATGCCCCTAAATTATTATTATAATTACTATAGGAAATAGTTGAAGTTTAGTCGTGGCGAAATAGGAGATTAAGTCTCATACCGCATGAAAAGAATTGGCCTATCACTATAAAATTGTAAGTAGGACTTACGCTTAAAACTTTATTGCATTAATCAAATCAAAATAAAAGCTACAGCTGATCCTAATACGACTACGGTTTTTGTGATCTGCTACGGGAAATAGTGGGCTTCTCGTTACTTGAAGTAACATACTGTAGAATTTTATACAGTCAACGGTAACCCCCCTTCGCCTGTATGAATCCTCAACCTAATCATGCAGTCTCTAACGAGCTGCCTGGCGACAGTTTTCTCGCGCATTGTACTCGATGTGGGAATCAATACCAGCTACTGGGAGTAAGCGATCTGAGTCACATCGCCGGTTGGACTTGCAATGAATGCCAGAGGCAATTACCAGACGAGAAAATAACTGGACGCGATCAAATCGATACAATAGCGCTAAGGGAGCTTGAAGAGCAACAAGCCATGCGAAGAAGGCATTGGCAACGCGAGAAAGAGCTGGAACGTCAGCGCCTTAAAGAAGAAGAAGAGATGGAAAGAGTATTTTTAAGAGAGAAATATGAAATGATTCGAGCCTTTGGATCACACCATGATGACGCAGCAAACGTGCACAGCCGGTCGACCCAACACCAGCAATCAGTGTCTGATTGGGTATCAGAAACCATTTCACCACCAGAGCCGTTTCCACTCGATTACACCGAAACACTGAGACGCTCGAAGATTGCAACTCCACTAATACAACAATCGCTCGCACAGGTCGGCCCATCGACACAGCAACTTGCGGCGAGACATGTGATGCCTCGGGACCTACCGATATTCACCGGCAACGCAAAGGACTGGCCGCTTTTCATTAGTCAATTTCACAACTCAACTGAGTCATGCGGTTACAGTAATGCTGAAAACTTGATTCGACTTCAGCGCTGTTTGAGAGGTCGCGCATTGGAATCGGTCAAGAGTAGGTTACTATTGCCTGCATCGGTCCCACGAGTAGTGGAAACTCTAGAAATGCTCTTCGGTCGCCCAGCATTAATAATTGAAACTTTGCTGGAAAAGATCGAGAGCTGTCCCATGCCTAGGGCTGAACGTCTGGACACCATTATTGACTTTGGGATCACCGTTCAAAGCCTCCACGATCACCTAGAGGCCGCTAATCAACTAGCACACATCCAGAGTCCAACATTATTGCAAAAGCTCGAAGATAAATTACCAGGTACTATGAGACTAGAGTGGGCACTGACCAAGTACAAACTCGACACCCCAACATTGAAACATTTTAGCGATTATCTGATGCGTTTAGTTAGAGCTGCAAGCCAAGTTGTTCGCATGGGTGAGTCTAGTAAACGCGATCGCGCAGATAGAACAAGATCAGACAAATTCGTGTTAAACGCACACTCAGAATCCTCGCAAAGTCAAATGCAAAACACAAGCCACGAGGAAGTAGTACTAATGCAAAACGTTGCTGCTCCAATGACCGATGTAAGGGCATGTCCTGTGTGCAAACAAGGACATCGTGTGAAGGATTATTCTAGGTTTAAGTCAATGGACTGTGACATGCGCTGGAAGGCAGTTCATTCATTGAAGTTGTGCCGCAGCTGTCTGAATGGACACGGCAGGAAACCCTGTTTTTCATTAACGCGTTGTAGAGTTGATGGTTGCCAGTATCGCCATCATCCTTTGCTACATACAGTTCATAAGGCGAACGAATCCCCGGTTACAAATCTTACAACCGCTGAAACCCATACGCACCGCAGAGGATCATCATTTCTCTTTCGAATACTGTCAGTTACGCTGTACGGGAAAGCTGGCACTATCGACACCTACGCTTTCTTAGACGATGGTTCGGATACTACTTTAGTTGAGAGTTCTCTTGCAGAGGAATTGGGAATTGTTGGAGCTGCACGACCCCTGATGTTGATGTGGACGGGGAATATTAAACGAGAAGAATGTGAATCGCAGGTTATTGATATGCGCATTTCAGAACGTGGAAAACGAAAGGTATTCTCAATTAACGCAAGAACCGTAGGCGAACTGAAACTACCCCAACAAACATTGAAATTGACAGAATTGGCGGAACGTTACCCTCATTTGAGAGATTTACCAATAACAAGTTATGAGCAATCGATTCCTCGGATACTCATAGGAGTAAATAATGCCCATTTGACTGTAGCCTTGAAATCACGAGAGGGTCGCAGAAATGAACCAGTTGCAATCAAAACTCGACTAGGCTGGGGAGTTTACGGTGGATACGGCGAACCGGAATACCATTCAGTACTTCACATATGCGAGAACAGTTCGTGTGAAAGAGAGCGAGAGTTGGACAGTATTATTAAAACTTATTTCGAAGTAGAAGATTCTGGACTCAATAAACCAATTTTGTTAGATTCGGTTGAAGACCGTAGAGCAAAAATTATTCTCGAGCAAACGACAAAACGTATCGGCGATCGATTCGAGGTAGGCCTGTTGTGGAACAGAGATTATGTTGAATTCCCAGAAAGTTACTCCATGGCATTGAGTCGCTTACGTTTCCTTGAAAGTAAAATGGAAAAGGATCCTCTTCTGAAAATGAATCTTCACAGACAAATGAAAGAGTACCAGGAGAAAGGCTACGTACACCAAGCGAGTGAAACTGAAATTTTGGATGCTGACCCGAGACGAACGTTGTACTTACCCCTTGGTGCTGTGGTAAATCCCAAAAAACCAGAGAAAATCCGTCTGATTTGGGATGCAGCAGCGAAAGTAGACGGAATCTCCCTGAATAGTATGCTTCTATCGGGGCCTGATTTAATAAACTCATTACCTGCGGCAATCTTTCGATTCCGGCAACGAAGAGTGGCAGTTTCCTCTGACATTAAGGAAATGTTTCATCAAGTTGTCATTCGCTCTACAGACCGTAACGCCCAACGCTTTCTTTGGCGAAACCACGCCAGCGAGAGTCTAACAATTTATATCATGGACGTCGAAACGTTTGGGGCGACGTGTTCTCCTTGTAGAGCACTATTCGTCATGAATAAAAACGCGCAAGAGTTCTCCGACCGATTTCCAAAAGCTGCGGAAGCAATACAAAACGGACATTATGTCGACGATTACCTCGACAGTTTTGACGACATTGAGGACGCTATACAGGTAGCAATGGAAGTGACATGGGTGCAGAAAAAAGGTGGATTCGTACTACACAACTGGTTATCAAATAACACTGAGCTACTGAACCACTTAGGGACGCAATCGCAACCGAAAATCATAAAAGACCTCAACCTTGCAGCGAACGACAAGTTAGGTAGAGTCCTTGGTATGCTGTGGAGCCCAGAAGCAGATAGCTTAGGATTTGAAACCAAAATGCGAGCAGACATTGAAAAGCTTATCGACGATGGCGCGCGACCAACAAAACGGGAGTTGCTGAGGTGTGTGATGACCATATACGATCCCCTCGGCTTGCTAGCGACGATTCTCGTACATGGGAAAATAATTATGCAAGACGTGTGGCGCAGTGGAATAGGATGGGATGAGCAGATAGACGACGTCGCATTTGATAAGTGGCAGCAATGGACAAAAGCAATACGAATGGTGGAACTGTTGCGATTAGCTCGTTGTTACTTTCAACATCCATGGAAGAGCTGCAAAAACTTGCAGCTACATGTCTTCGTCGACGCAAGTGAAGTTGCTTATAGCTGTGCCGCGTATTTTCGGATCGTTTCATTGGAAGGAAATATAACATGCACGTTGGTAGCTGCGAAAACAAAAGTTGCACCTTTAAAGCCATCTTTAATTACTCGCTTAGAACTCAATGCCGCAGTTTTGGGCACTCGAATTGCGAAGTTTATCAACGAAAATCACCAGTTACCTATTGTCAGTACAACCTTCTGGAGCGACTCTACTGTTGTATTGGCATGGATCCGCTCAGACCATCGAACCTACCGCCAATACGTAGCTCATCGTGTTGGTGAAATTTTAACAACATCAACCATCAACAGCTGGAGGTGGGTGCCAACACGCCTTAACTTGGCTGACGAAGCCACTAAGTGGGGAAAAACACCTTGTATTGCCAAGGATAGTCGATGGTTTATCGGACCTCTGTTCTTGTATGACACGGAAGAAAATTGGCCGAAACAAGCAACTCTTGAACTGACAACTAAAGAAGAATTACGAGCATGTTACACACATCGTGAGATCAGTATACCTGAAACGATTATCAATTATAACCGTTTCTCGAAATGGTCGAGACTTCTTCGTTCAACCGCTTATATGCTGCGCTTCATCTTCAACGTAAAACGAAGGCTGAATGGACATCAGAGAGTCGTCGGTTCACTAACTCAGGAAGAATTGATTGCTGCCGAAAATGTAATTTGGAGAACAGTGCAATGGGAACATTTTCCTAAGGAAAAGATATGTCTCGAAAAAAAACTTGCGCTGGATAATTCTAGCCCTATCTACGATTGCTCTCCTGCCCTAGATCAGCAAGGCGTGATAAGATTAAACGGTCGTATCTGCCATGCGCCTAATGTTGACTTTGAATCTAAGTTCCCAGTATTGTTACCAAGGAAACATCACATCACCGACCTCCTAATTCACTCCTATCATGATAAGTTTCATCCGTGTCATCAGAAGATTGTGTGCAATGAAATTCGCCAAAAATTTTATATTCCGTATCTACGAGCTACTATCAAAAAATTGCTAGAAACTGTCGACAGTGTAAAATTATTCGTACCCGGCCTATAGCGCCAATAATGGCGCCACTACCGCGCGCCCGGTTGATGTCTTTCGTAAGACCTTTTAGCTACGTTGGGCTTGATTACTTCGGTCCAATTTTTGTGCGTCAAGGTCGCAGCTCGGTAAAACGTTGGGTGGCCTTATTTACATGCCTCACTGTTCGAGCGGTGCACCTTGAGGTAGTACATGATCTAACTACTGAAGCGTGTATCCGATCCATTCGTAGATTTATTTGTCGACGTGGAGCACCAATAGAAATTTATACCAATAACGCAACTAATTTCCAAGGCGCAGAAAATATTCTTCGTAAACAAATTAATGGGAAACTCGCTGAGACGTTTACCAACACAGAAACAAAATGGTTGTTCATTCCCCCGGCCGCTCCACATATGGGTGGCGCTTGGGAACGCATGGTACGCTCTGTAAAATCTGCAATGATGCATGCGACAGGAGGGCAAGCTTCACTACTCGATGATGAACACTTTCTTACATTAGTTGTTGAAGCTGAAGCCATCGTCAATTCACGACCCCTCATCTATATTCCTCTGCAAACAGCAGATCAGGAGGCTTTGACCCCAAACCATTTTTTGCTCGGTAGTTCAAGGGGTGTAAAGCAGCCGTGCGTAGATGTGGAAAGCGCCTCGGGGACAGTTTTACGTCGGGGATGGAATCAAATGCGTCATAGGATCGATGAATTTTGGCGACGCTGGATTACAGAATATTTACCAGAAATTACAAAACGATCAAAATGGCATGAAGAAACAAAGCCGTTAAAGGTAGGTGATTTGGTAATGCTAGTGGATTCGGAGAAAAGAAATGGTTGGATGCGAGGAAGAATTCATCAAACCATTCCGTCGCCCGACGGTCGAATTCGTCAAGCTATAGTGTTGACTGCTAAGGGAAGAATTCGTCGCGCAGTTACAAAACTGGCTGTACTCGATGTCGATGGAGAAAGTAAAACTGTTTTAAATAACCAGTGTTACGGGGGCCGGGATGTTACGACGCCAGTATGCAGCCAATTGAGCTGCTCATTTGCGAGCGGAACCCTAACGACGAAATCACCATTAATCACTGAAAGCAATTGTCAAAACAGAGACGACAGTGGTTCGGCAGAGTAAACCTAGTGCAAGTGCCAGTTATCAGCTCAGTAATTTTTTTTACTTTATTATAATTACTATAGGAAATAGTTGAAGTTTAGTTGTGGCGAAATAGGAGATTAAGTCTCATACCGCATGAAAAGAATTGGCCTATCACTATAAAATTGTAAGTAGGACTTACGCTTAAAACTTTATTGCATTAATCAAATCAAAATAAATTTCAGCTACAGCTGATCCTAATTCGACTACGGTTTTTGTGATCTGCTACGGGAAATAGTGGGCTTCTCGTTACTTGAAGTAACAGGCTGTTTTCCGCAGTACTGAGAATGGAGGAAAAAAGCAATTGCCCAACTACACAATAGTACGATCTTCTAAGAAGTTTAACACAAAATCATCGGTTTCTATAAACAAAATATTTTTCCCGAGAAGAAATTATGCCTTCTGATCTTTTTTGAATTACATCTTATGATTTTTATTCGTTGCTAACGCTAAACAAGAGTGATCGGTAAAATTATCAAACAATGAGTTGAACGTTAATATATACTAGATGATTACTAAAATGAACGATTTTTTCGTCGTTGATCTCAATATGTCAATGAAAACACATCACTTATAGGGAGATTAATCTGAGAAAATACAATATCAAAAGAAAAATTATATTGCGCCCATTAAATTGTCCGTAGATGCTATTGGCCTAAAATTAATCCTGGTGGCGTAAATAATTGATTGCATGTTTTTGGTCTTCTTTCGAGATATTGGAAAATAATAAAAATCCTTCGTTCGTATTATATGTTAAATATTTGTTACATACATGCACACACATACATTGTCCAAAATCGTCGAGTTGAGTCGGTTGATGTATAAGATTCAGCTCTCCGGGTCTCGCAAAACATACTGAAAGTTTGAGTGAATTCCAGACATTTCTTTTATAGGAAACTAGCTATTACCCACCGCACGTTGCAGCGACTTTCAACGAAATAGGAGTAAAACACAATTTGTTTCGAAGCGCCATCTGGCGGGCAGATAATCCCCAGCCAATAGCACACAAACACGCTCCATAACAAACGTCTACTACGTATAAATTTTTACGGCAATCGGTTAAGCCATTTGGGAGTTTATAAATCACATACATACAAACATTGATTTATATATATATATATATATATATATATATATATATATATATATATATATATATATATATATATATATATATATATATATATATATATATATATATATATATATATATATATATATATATATATATATATATATATATATATATATATATATATATATATATATATATATATATATATATATATATATATATATATATATATATATATATATATATATATATATAATTTATTTTATTTTATTTATTTATTTCGTCAATCTATGTAGACTACAGATTTCCTTAATTACTAATGTGTATATTTCGTGAATTTAGTATAAATGAAGCAATTTCGGCTTTTACAGAATCATCCTCTTACGCGTTAGAATTTCTTTTGTGTATAAAATATTGCTTTAGTTTCAGTTTAGACATTGTAAAATCAATTGAGTCGCAATAGTGATTATAAATAGACATCATTCGATTTATGGGGCTATATTTTGCATAGTTTGTGCGAAAAGGAGTTATTGAAAATATACTTCGATTTCGTAGCTGTCGTGAAGGTGCATAAAAGTTCAATTTGGATAAAATTTCAGCTGAATCGATACGATGCGAAACGATATTATTAATGAATGAGAGCATTGCAAATTCGCGACGCTCCTTTAATGTTTGAATATTGATAAGCAAGCAGCGTGCTTCATAAGATGGCAGAGGGAATGCTGTCCATCCTAATTTACGAAGGGCAAATAATAAAAACTGTTTTTGTACCGATTCTATTCGTTCTTCATGTCTGCTTGAAAAAGGGCACCAAATAATACTACAATATTCCAATATCGACCTAACATATGCAATATATAATATTTTTATTGTATAAGGATCTTCAAAATGATAGCTAAAGCGTTTTATAAAACTGAGCATGTTGTTAGCTTTGTGTATAATTGTGTTATAATGATCAATAAAATTTAACTTTGAATCTAATATAACACCTAAATCCCTAATTCTTTCACACTTTACTACAGTCTGATTTCCTAAGGTAATCTCAACATTCGGTGTTTGTCGTTTTCGACTAAAGGTTATTGAATTACACTTTTTCACGTTCAGTTGTAAGAGGCTTTTTTGACACCACATGTGGAAAATTTGTATTTCGTTTTGAAATGTATTAATATCCTCGGCATTTCTTATCTCCAAATAAAGTTTCATATCGTCCGCATAAATTAGTATTTTCAGTTTTTTGAGAATGAAGGAGATATCGTTCACGTATAAAATAAACAATAGAGGGCCTAAATGAGAGCCTTGTGGAACTCCTGAGGTGACTTTAATTGGATTAGATTGCTTTCCTTTAAATTTAATTATTTGCTGACGTACGGAGAGATATGATTCTAACCATGTAAGTAGCCCAGGCTCAATGCCGATCTTTGTCAATTTATAAAGTAACATTGGGATGTCAATGCGATCAAATGCTTTACTAAAGTCTGTATAAAGTGCCTCCACGTAGTTTCCATTATCCATTGCAATCAGTGTATAATTAATAAATTCTAGTAAGTTTGTTGAGGTCGAACGACCTTTGAAGAAGCCATGCTGGAGGTTGGAAATTCTGTTTTTTATTTGAAGAAATATTTTTTCGTTAATGATTGATTCGAAAAGTTTCGGAATACAGGAGATTATGGCTATCCCACGATAATTACGTACGTCAGATTTTTTGCCAGATTTATATATAGGCACTAAAAAGATTTTTTCCATATTTTAGGGAACTGTCCAGATTGCAAAGACATATTAAACAGCCAGAACAATGGGGTAGTTAACTCGGTTGCTAGGTTTTTCATAAATAATGGTGGGATTCCATCAGGGCCAGAACCTTTTGATACATCTAAATGTTTTAGAGAATTGAAAATGTCTTCCACTATGACATGATTGACACTAATATCCAAAGGAAAATCGGGAAGAAAAGCGAAGTAATCGCGATCACGGTCACGGTTCAGAAAAAGTCGTATATATTTCTTGGAAGAATGTTGCAAATAGGTTGCAGATTTCTTCCGAGCTATCACGTACGTTGTCATCCAAGTGCATTGTTGATGGGAAATTGTCTGATTTTAATTTAGTTTTGACGTAGTTGAAAAAATTCTTTGGACAAGATTTGATCTGCTGTTCCGTTTTTGAGTTATAATCCGCAAGTGCAGAATCTATGGCCATATTTAGTTTATCGCAAATGTCGAAATATTTTTCCAAGCGCTCATTATTTTGGTTTTTCTTATATAGCTTATGGGCTTTTTGCTTCCTATTTTTCAAACTCTTAATTTGTCTATTATACCAAACGGGATGCTTCGAGTTGCCGTGTCGTCTTTTTTTCTTAATAGGCACCTCTTCATGAATTATCTTGAAAATAATTTTGTAAAATACGTCCACTGCGGTTACAATATTTCCTTCATTTCTAAGGCTATTTTGCCAGTCGACACTACTTAGCTTCCGCCTGATATTGTCATAATTGGCTTTATGGTATTCAAAGACTTCCTCAAAGTCACAATCGCTGGATTTTTGAATTTCATGGATGAATAAGGAAAATTCAATAGCAGTATGAAATGCTTCATTTTTCCACAAAGGAGTTAGAGATTCAGATACACAGAGGTCTTCCTGAATGTTTGTAAATAAAAGATCGAGATAGCAATTCTGTCGATTTTTTACGTGATTTATTTAATTTAGTCCTATGCTAGCAGTTTTGTCGAAAATATACTGCAATGTTTCGTTTTCTCCCACGACTGGGATTAAAATATGTTCGTTTTCAGAGTCCGGAATAAAATCTGCGTTGCGTTGGTTAAAGTCTCCGTAAATGTGAACTTTAACCTCGGCTGGGAGTTCAGATAAAATTTGTTCAGCAATTTGGAAAAAAGCTTCGTACGATGTTATATTAGCATGCTCTGGTGGGAAATATTCATAGGCAAAAACATGCATTTCGCCGGCAATGTTTGATTTAACCCACACATGTTCAAATTCCTTAAACTTCACTGTGACTAGAATTTCTGAATTAAATTGAGCCGAAATACCCACAAGAACTCCCCCGCCAGACTTCTTTTGAGATTCGTGAAGATTTCGATCGTCTCTGAATACATTAAAACCACTGCCGAAAATTTCTTCACTTTTTACGCTATCGTCCCAGCTAGTTTCAGTTCCTAATATAACCAAAAATGACGAACCTAATATACGTTTATGAATTTCTGCCATTTTGGCTGGACTTTTCATCCTATTAAAATTTTGACAATACATTAATAATTCTGTCGCAGTCTTTTTGTATTGGAAAGTCTACCATCATTATCTAATTCTTGGAAAACACTGTGCTCAACAGCAAACTCGTCTTTTTCTTCTTCTAAGGAAAGTGTCGAAACTACCGAAAACACGAATGTTGAAAGTGACATGCCTCACACTGTGATGATGATGGCGAACATTCCGTATTTACTGCATTTAATTGATGCAATGATCTTGATGTATCACGTGCTGGGTAGGGATTCAAAATCTCGCCTCGTGTAAATTGAATCGATGGAATATAATTTGTAGATAGGCCGGAAAAACGATCCTTGGCTGCTGCAAGAAGCACTCTATCCGGTGGTAGAAGATTCGTGTTGCAGCTATGATTGGGATGACGGTTTTGGTTATGACTGGAGCTACTGGCACGACTAAAGAAGTTGCGATTGGAAAAATTGGCCGGCGGGCCATAATAACGATCGTTTATTGTTGCAGGGGGTTTCCGATCAGGTGGAAAAATATTGTTGTTGTTGTTGTTTTTAATATTAGTATTCCGGTTTCTAAATATTTGTTTCTTTTTAGGCCTTCTAGCCTTATCCGCCTGTTTTTGTTGATGCAATCGATTTATTTCTCGCGCATCGTACTCACTCCAGTCAGCTTTCCATACTTTTTTCGTGCCCAAGAAACGCCATCCTGAGTTAATAGCGTTATTTAGTTCAATTTCCAAACTGGGGCGTGAGTCATTCGGCGATAGCAATTGCGCGGTCTTATTATTCGCATATACATATGCTGACATCGATTTAACCTCGTTGAGAATTTCTGGCAGCAACGTTGATTCATGTGACGACCGTAGTTGCCTGGTGCTTTTGTTTTCATTGAGGGCAACTGAGACCGACTTCAACTCGTCGAGAATCTCGTACCCTAGGGTGGAATTTGGAGGATTGCTGTTGGCTGTGTCTAAAGACAGCTGACTAAGCTGACTTATTTCCGCGTTCATGTCACGCAAATCAGCGGATAATTCCGAAGTAACTGTTTTTAACGATTCGTATACACTATCTGATGTTGACTTAATTGCTGTGTCAAGCAGAGAGGTAACGTGGTTTTTTATTGCAATAACACTGCCGGCTAGACTACTATTTTTGTTGATTGCAATCAATTCTTGTTTAACAGTAGTGAGAAGTATTTCTAGGCCTTCGAGTGCCTCATGTACTAGGTCCGGCTTGTTTTGCTGAAATGTTAGTTGATGAATCACTTCAGTATTCTCCCGTATTTGTTTTTCCAGAAGTTTTTGCTGCTCGGCGAGTCCGTTGAAAGCAATTTTCCCATGTAGTAGTTCCTGACACGAGTCGCAGCATGGCAGTATGTACGAGTTGACATCAACCAATCTCCTGTCCTTTCTCCTTAGTGATCCCCGCTGCACGGTAACGCCAATGCAAGCTGCATGATACTTCCTTGGGCATCCAACACACGTCCACAGAATCGAATCCGCAAAGGCGTCCAAGGCACAAATTCCGCAGTTCATTTTATTATCGTTCGCACTTTTTTTAAAATCGGTCACTTAAAACAAAACAAACTTTAGCACGCGGCGCGCGGTCAAATTGAAACAAAACAAACTTTAGCACGAGGCGCTTGGTGAAATTAAAATTAAACAAACTTTAGCGCGCGATACCGGGAGCGAATGCAAAACACGTCCACACTTATTGACGACTAAATAACTCAATAATAATATAGATAGATAGATAGATGTAAAAAAGTACAAAAACCATCGAACATGCAGTAAAACTTTTTTTTTAAATTAGTAGCATATAATTAATCTTTCTTAGTTGAAACATAAACATTAAAAATGAATTTTCAAAAAATAAAAAAATTACAGGGAGTATTTATTAGTAAAAGTCAAATAAGAGAAGATTCCATCATGGAGAAGATAAACCAAATTTTGTCCTTTTCAGAATTGTTTTTGGATTTCCAACAAAAAAAATCACTAGAACATTGTTTGTAAGTTCTTTGCGTTTCTCCATCAGTAATTAGTTAACAAATACAATACAAACAAGTTGGAATATCCTTCTCATTATTTATCACAAAACACATGTACAGGAGTCAGGAAATAAATTTCATAAAAGTGGAACATGTAATAAGTTTGACACTTCATTTATTAAGTGAACAGATTCTGTCGAAAATGTTTGAAAATAAATATTTTGTCTCTTGTGATTAGGTAATCAACCAATTAACTTATAAAACAATATTATAAAAATCATTTGGAAGCTTTCCTCTTGGTTTGGTACAGATGCCTGGAATGCAACATTATAATTCAATTAATGACAATAATAATGGATTCAAGTATGTAGGTACTAGGTTAATAAATTCAATTGGTAAAATTAAAAATAGCGTTTAACACACGCATATTATTGAGTGAATATGACTAGCCAATTTAGGAATGTTGTGCAAGAATGTTAGAAACCGCAACAAGTTGAAAACAAAGGCCAATGGACTACGCCTAACTACCCCTCAGTGGATGCAAATAACTGAAGTTTGCCGTCTAACTGAACTTAGACGTCAGCAGCGAGATTCCATCCGAAAATCTTTTTAGGAAGAATTTGTTTTAGATAGGTAGATTATTAAGAGAGGGGTAATGGTTTTAGCGTTAAAAAAACACTATTTGCGATTTTTTTTAGAAATTTGGGCAAAGCGAATTGATCAAAACTTTTGTACATTATAATGTATCATTTCATCCAAAAAAGTCATTTCACCAAAAAAAACCCTTACCCCCTTAAACATACTTTATACATCTTCACCTAAACTCCTTGGCAGGGAAAATATACTCCGATTGAAGAAGAAAAGACGAGTTTGCAATTAAAGTAGCTAGTAAACACAATTGTATTCTGAAAAAAAGAATTTGAATTTCACTACCACTACGCTCATTCAAACTCGTGGCTCATAAATTGGTAAGGTATGCGACGCGCCTAACCCCTAACTCCTAAATTATAATCTTAAAATAATCCATTTTATTTATACTCAAAATAAGATTTACAGTTTATGAATTTAAGACAGATAGTCACGTAGCGAACATGTTCGCGGTGGCCTCATGATGCTGATGCTTGAAGCGATATAAAACTTCGATGTTCGCGATTATCAAATAAACGAGGCATTCGCTTTATATGTGTTCACCGAATATCGCTTCGAAACTCTGTGCAATGTTCCAAAAACGCAAAAACCACGAGCCAAGAGCTTACCTCGTGTTCGACGATGTGTGCTTCTATGGTTAATATGAACTTTTTCGAACATTGTAAAAAGCGAACTAGATGCGAAGCTCGCTTCGTCGATGCAGAGATAAGTGTTACCCCTAAATGTTCGCAGCGATTGTGTAAAACTCATCGATTGCATGTGGTATGCTTGAGAGGGTGCTTCGTGAAGCTTCGAACAGCAATCAATTCATTTTGCGAACTTTTCCTGCCCTGGTCATAAGCGCGGAGGGTTAATAGACGTTGTAACAATGGAAAAATTGACAAGTGCTTAAGCATCAGATGCTCGAGCCAGTAAGAGACAAAACTATTATGATAGAACAACATTGCTGCATTGCTTTACAAGTTGTAAGTTACAATATTTCATCATCACAAAGTGTTAGGAAGTTGATAGAACTGCCGATCATCGGCAATTGTCGCGTCTTCGCGTTGAATAACTAGATACTGCGATGGTTATCAAAGTTGCTAAACTTTCGCATTCTTTAGTTCCCCATTTTAGAAAGGTTTGAAATATTGGCAGCACATATCACGTTTGCAACTCTTCTTTTTTAGCATTCTCAATATAACCATCATCTTGTGTACGCTGGACCAAAAAGTACATGTGATGCGTTCCCAAAGCTGTTACCATTCAGCTCTCCCAAGCCGAATACCTGAAGTGAATGAATGATAAAATACTTTCATACTTGACTTGATGGGCTATATCGTATCGGTTTCCGAATATAAAACGAGAAAACATAGATTTGAACTCACGACGGCTATAACGTTACTAACTAAACTATATATATATATATATATATATATATATATATATATATATATATATATATATATATATATATATATATATATATATATATATATATATATATATATATATATATATATATATATATATATATATATATATATATATATATATATATATATATATATATATATATATATATATATATATATATATATATATATATATATATATATATATATATATATATATATATATATATATATATATATATATATATATATATATATATATATATATATATATATATATATATATATATATATATATATATATATATATATATATATATATATATATAGTTAGTAACGTTATAGCGGTCGTGAGTTCAAATCTATGTTTTCTCGTTTTATATTGCATTTTTTTTTTTGAAAAAGCTAAAATAGCTCAAGCCAGTTTACTGTTGCATCTCTCCTTTTTATGCGTTCATTACAGTAAATCAAGTTTGCAAGTGCCGCACTCGCATCATTTTTTTCCATTTTTTCGTTGGACGGGCTTAATCCTCAAAAAGGCAAGCTAAAATCGTAATTATTGTAACCAGCCGTGCCTCTGAGACTACTTGCCTTTCTGAGGGTTAAAGAATATTAGTAATACATATATTTTAAACATGGTATACAACACATAAATGATCTGATAGAACGTTTGACAGAGGAGTAATTATTGAATTCATCATTAAAGTTGTTTTGAAAAAGGGATATTTTGAAATCAGTGTATCAGTGATTATGCAATGAGAGCAGATGTGTGCCTTAAGAGACATGGTCTTCTACAATTAAAAAAAAAATCAAAACTTTTTGAGCGATTTAGTGGATGGCTAAGACATGGTCTTTATTAATCACATAATAAAGGTTCAAGTAAATTTTATTAATACCTCGGCCTACAAGAAATCGATTGCGTTAAAATCGTTATCAAAATGATGGCTTCATTCGGCAGTACAGTATTAAAATTCGCACAAAAACGGGTGTTACACGCAAGCCAATGATTAAATTTTAAAAGCATTTAAAGTATTTTTATAAAAGTGCACGACAAACTTACATGATGGTTGAAACAGTTTATTTGTACCCTGCGTGTTTGGCTAGCGTATCCCCTACTGCCCCCACTATTCACTATGAACACCATAAAAGCACCTAACAAGAATTCTTTTTAATCAGTTTGATTTTTCATTGCGCCTGAGCTAGAAAATATACTAGCTTCCCACAGAAATACGCCGTATGCACCTCAGAGAGCTTGGAAGCGCCTTACGAGTTAGGATAGACTATCCACTACTATCTCATGAGCTCAAATTATACCAACTCATACTAACGCCCCAAAGAGATACAGTATATGCGCCCCAGAAAATCTGAAAGCGCCCGGCAAGTTAGGATAAACTATTCGCATAACGCCCCATGAGCAAAATACCTACCCGTTAGCCCAACATACTCATACTGCTGACCCATAGAGCCTGAAAACGCCCTGCAACTTAGGATAGACTATTACCGCCTCATAAGCTTAAATACTCATTCATATGCGTCCCAAAGATACAGAAACCGGTTGAAAGCGCCTTGTAAGTTTGGAAAGTTTATTGCCCACCTATCTAATTGCCAGGCGAGCCATGGGAATATCATACTAGCTCTCCAGCGAGTGTGGAAGTGCTCTGCAATATATGGGAATATTATACTAGCGCCCAATACAGTCTCGGAGTGCCGTGCGAACTATGAGAATATCGGACTTGCGCCCTAGGGATTTTAAGAGAGCCCTGCGACCTATGCGAATATCAAACTGGTGCCCGAGAGACTCTGAGAGCGCCCTGCGAGCAATGTGAATATCATACTGGCGCCCCACAGAGTCATATTAGCGCCCTGTGAGCTATGAGAAGGACCTCAGCGAGTGCGGAAGCGCTCTCCGAGCTATGGGAATACCATATTAGCACTCCAGAGAATTTTAGAGCGCCGTCTGAACTATGAGAATATTAGACTAGCGCCCTAGCGAGTTTGAGAGCACCCTGCGAACTATGTGAATATCGTAAAAGCACTCGAGAGAATCTAAGAGCGCCCTGCAATCCATGAGAATATTAAACTAGCGCCCCAGAGAGTTTGTAAGCGCCCTGTAAACTAAGAGAACATCAGACTAGTAACCTAGAGAGTTTGAGAGCGCCTTGCGAGCTATGGGAATATCATACTAGCGTCCCAGAGAATTGAAAGCGCCCTGCGAGATATGTGAATATCATACTAGCACCCCTTAGAGTCTCAGACCGCCGTGCGAACTATGAGAATATCGGACTTGCGCACTAGGGAGTTAAAGAGAGCCCTGCGACCTATGCGAATATTAAACTGGTGCCCGAGAG
This sequence comes from Topomyia yanbarensis, assembly GCF_030247195.1. Classification (NCBI taxonomy): domain Eukaryota; kingdom Metazoa; phylum Arthropoda; class Insecta; order Diptera; family Culicidae; genus Topomyia; species Topomyia yanbarensis. Next base: position 285,671,751 of record NC_080671.1, on the reverse strand, counting down.
ACTCTGAGAGCGCCCAGCGAGCAATGTGAATATCATACTGGCGCATCATAGAGCCTTATTAGCACCATAGGGAGCTTGAGAGCGCCCTGTGAGCTATGAGAAGCACCCCAGCGAGTGCGGAAGCGCTCTCCGAGCTATGGGAATATCATATTAACGATCCAGAGAATATTAGAGCGCCCTGCGAACTATGAGAATAACAGACTAGCGCCCCAGCGAGTTTGAGAGCACCCTGCGAACTATGTGAATATCGTAAAAGCGTTTGAGAATCTAAGAGCGCCCTGCGAACTATGAGTATATAAGACTAGTCCCCTAGAGAGTTTCAGATTGCCCTGCGAGCTATGGCTCGAGATAGTCTGAGAGCGCCCAGCGAGCCATGTGAATATCATTATAATGCCCCATAGAGCCAAACTAGCGCTCCAGAGAATTAGTGGGAAACCTAGAAACTAAAAGAACATCACACTAGTGCCCTAGAGAGTTTGGGAGCGCAATGCGAGCTATGGAGATATCGTACTGGCGCCCCAGAGAATTCGAGAGCGCCCTGCGAACTATAAAAATATCAGACTAACGCCCCAAAGAATCTGTGAGCACCCTGCGAACTATGAAAATATCGGAGCTTAAGAGCGCCCTGCGAACTATGAGAATATCAAACTAGCGCCCTAGTGAGTTTTAGAGTGCCCTGCGAGTTATGGGAATATCGAACTAGCGCACGAGAGAATCTGAGAGTGCCCTGCAAACTATGAAAATATTTGCTAGCGCTCCAGAGAATTTGTTGGAAACCTAGAAACTAAGAGAACATCACACTAGCGCCCTAGAGAGTTTGGGAGCGCCATGCGAGCTATGGGAATATCGCACTGGCGCCCCAGTGAATCCGAGAGCGTCCTGCGAACTATGGAAATATCAGACTAACGCCCCAAAGAATCTGTGAACATCCTGCGAACTATGAAAATATTGGACTACCGCCCCAAAGAGGCTGGGAGCGCCCTGCGAGCTATGGGGATATCATACTGGCACCAGAGAGAATCTGTGGGCGCCCTGCGGACGATGATAGTTTCAAATTATCCTAGAGAGTTTGAGAGCACCCTGCGAGGAATATCATGCTGGCGCTCGAGAGAATCTGAAAGCGCCATGATATGTTGGCTGCGAGCTATGTGAATATCATTCTAGCGCCCCAGAGAATCTCGGAGCGCCGTGCGAACTATGAGAATATCGGACTTGCGCCCTAGGGAATTTAGGCGCCCTGCGAACTATGAGTATATAAGACTAGTCCCCTAGAGAGTTTCCGATTGCCCTGCGAGCTATGGCTCGAGATAGTCTGAGAGCGCCCAGCGAGCCATGTGAATATCATTATAACGCCCCATAGAGCCAAACTAGCGCTTCAGAGAAATTGTGGGAAACCTAGAAACTAAAAGAACATCACACTAGCGCCCTAGAGAGTTTGGGAGCGCCATGCGAGCTATGGGGATATCGTACTGGCGCCCCAGGGAATCCGAGAGCGCCCTGCGAACTATAAAAATATCAGACTAACGCCCCAAAGAATCTGTGAGCACCCTGCGAACTATGAAAATATCGGAGCTTAAGAGCGCCCTGCGAACTATGAGAATATTTGTTTATTTGTTTATTTGTTTATTTGTTCAATACATCAACAGGCATATCAAAGCCCCAATGATGTTGACTTAAATACTAGTCTAATTACTAACAATCAAGTACACAAAAACAATAGTCATACAATAATTAAAAACAAATAAAAAGGTCAAGTGTTGTTAGCTAATTGATTAAATAGTCTGGAAAAACGTATACGCAGATTTTGTCGAGAAACGTTGAAATCAAATGCCGTAGCTGCCTGGTTAAAAATTCGTTGCAGACCAGTGATGGCTCCATACATACTATAGTTAGTGCGTCGGAATGGTAATCTGAGCATAATGTTGTTGCGTAGTGTTCGAGGAGCGACGTTTATGTTGATTTGTTCCAGAATAGCTGGGGCATCTATACGACCTTGCAGAGTGTCAGCGATGAACAAGGCTCTTGCAGTATTCCTTCGAACATGTAGGGGCTCTAGTTGAATTAGCTGACACCGGTTTTCATAGCGAGGTAGTCGGGAAGGATCTCTTCACGGCAATCTACGAAGCGCGAAACGTAAAAATCGACGCTGAACGGACTCTATTCTCTCAATGCCATTATTGTAGTTTGGACTCCAAACTTCAGAGCAATATTCTAGAATTGATCGCGATAAAGAACAGTAGAGCGATTTGAGACAATAGATATCCGTAAAATTTTTGGCTATTCTGAAGATGCATCCCAGTGCTCGAGATGCTTTACCAACTGCATAGGAGACGTGCTGTTTAAACGTAAGTTGAGGATCCAGAATCACTCCCAGATCTTTAACGTGACTGACGCGTGCAATGTCTGTTTCTAGTAGACGGTAGGTAAAATGAATCGAATCTTTTTTCCGTGAAAACGATATTACCGAACACTTCTTCGGGCTCACGCACATGCGGTTCGTGTTACACCAATCAGCAAAGACATCAAGCTGCTGTTGGAGAAATCTGCAATCTTCAATTGACCGAATTAGGCGGAATATCTTGAGGTCATCTGCGAAGGATAATCATGGAGTCTTCAGAACTAGATGTACATCATTGAAGTATAGCAGAAACATCAACGGTCCCAAGTGGCTTCCTTGAGGTATTCCTGACGTAGAAATCAAGGTGGGGGCCTGACAATCTCCTATGATAACCGCTATCTCTCGGTCTGTGAGGTAGGATCGAAACAACTGCAAAATACTACCATTTATTCCAAATCTCTCCATTTTTGCGATTGCGATATCGTGATTTATCATATCGAAAGCGGCAGATAAGTCGGTGTAAACAACGTCGGTTTGAGCACGATGTTCCATACTCTCCGTTATGTAGGATGTTAAACACAGCAGGTTAGACGCTGTTGACCGCCCGGACGTGAAGCCGTGTTGATCGTCACTTAGGTACTGCTTACAATGAGCCTGAAGAGGTTCCATAATCACCAGCTCGAACAACTTTGAAACTGCACTCAATGAAGTTATTCCACGGTAGTTATTGACGTCTCGCTTAGGGGCCGTTCATAAACCACGTAGACTCATAGGGGGGACGGGGGGGTCTAGCAAAAGTCTATGTTTGTCTACGAGGGGGGAGGGGGGGTCTTTGAAAAAATCTACGTGGACTTTTATTTTTTGTTATTCTTGTATTACTAATTATAAATAGGATTTAAAGAGAGTTGTATTCAAAATATCGGTCTATTCAGCTAGGTGTATTTATGCAGACACTTCAAAGCTAGTACACTGTTGAGGTAACTACTCGTTAAGCGACCGCTCAACCCAGAACCCACGATTTTTTTTGGACCACCACACACGTTGTTGTTTCTTGCGTATATTTTGACATAGTTTTGATCTAGGAATAATACAAAATGACAGTTCTAAATACCTCTCGACGGAAGATTTTGACTGTGAAATCATCTGAGACACCACTAGTTAGCAGACATGCATGGACCATTAAATGCATGAACCATAAAAAGTTCAAAAATGGTCAAAGTTAAGCATTAAAACCATCATTGTAACAACAAAACACCCGATTTTTAACAATAAGTGGATAAATTTTTTTACTTTTTATAAATTGATTTCGGTGGTTAAAGCAGTAGTGTAGTTAAACTTCTACAACAAAGTGTTTAGTCGAGTTAATCAGTTTCTCTTGCAATCATTTACACTGATTTCAAAATCTTTAAACACCCGTTAAATTTTATGTCTTGACCCTACGGAACTCCGTGCAAACCGGAGTTAAGCTTTGATATTCTGCAATAATACTTTCAGATGACATGGCTATTAATTACAAAAATAAATATTTTTGGAAAGATTTGAAAAGTTTCGTTCCCTTAATCAAATAAGACAATTTAGATTACCTTATTATCTTAGAAATATTGAAATTTGTTCACGAAAAGTGAAATTTGTGTACATGTTTGGTTTAATATTTTAGTCTAGATGATAGTACACATCGACAGTATTATTTTGTAATTGTTTCTTATATTTTAACAATTTTGAATGTACCCGTAAGGCCCAAAAAGTGTTTAGCAATTCTGCATTGCAGTTCGGTCTTGACCATCGTACGAGACAGTCTACTTCTATTGGTTCTGCTTATCGACACATCAAAGGTTATCTCTCTATTGTTTCGAAAGATCTATACATCCAAACAAAAGGTTATTGTTTGCTGCTGAAGTTTTTTTTCACAACCGTGCTGACGGGTAAGTGCGAGAAAATGATCCACGATCCGGGAGGAGGAGGGCCATCTACATCATTTGGCTCTCGATTCGAGTGGTTAAACAACGACGAAATCGATAATAACGACACACCTAAGGTCCAGAGACAAAAAACAAAAAAACGACTGGCAAATCGAGAAGCCACGAACGAGACGCAGTTCACCAAATATCTTAGGATAGATGGAAAAAATAATGGCCCCAGATATCTAATTCTTTCGCGGGTAGATCCAGACACAAGTATGAAAAACGTTTCCCCTTTTTTCATAAAGAAGGCGATTTATGCAATTACTCCGAATGTGAGGATCACTAGAATACAAGACGGAACACTTCTGCTGCAAACGGTGGACAAACAACAGGCAGATAAATTATTAAAGCAAAGTTTATTAGGAAACCAGATAAAAATTAAAATTACCGATCACCCCACACTGAATACTACGAAAGGAACAATCAGCTGCTACGACCTTAAATTCCTAACGGACAAGGAAATTCTAGAAGGATTGAGTGACTCCCATGTCGTGGGGATCCAGCGAATAAAACGAAAGAACAGTAATAAAGAATTGGAAGATACTTCAGTATTTGTACTGACCTTCAATTTAAGCTATTTACCAGATTCAATCGATGTCGGTGTCTACCCATGCAGAGTAAGACAATATGTTCCAACACCGATTAGATGCATGAACTGCCTTAAGTTTGGACACAAAAAAGATCGTTGCCATGGAAATAGGATCTGCGCCAACTGTGCTGAGCTCTACCACGATGAAACTAAGTGTAAACAAGAAGAAAGATGTGTTAACTGTCGTGGCTCTCATTCCGCATTAAGCAGAGAGTGCCCTGTTTTCATGGATGAATTCGAAATCCAACGAATTCGAGTCACTGATCGCGTTAACATGAAAGATGCGAGAAGAAAACGAAGGCTCCAGGCCCCTGCCGTATTCGTTCCCCAGCTGAACCAAAGCTTCTCCGAGGTCGTGCGGCACCGCTCCAATGATATGAACGTTCAAAGCTTCAAGCAGCCCCAGTCACAAAATATCCCGGACCAAACACTCCATCATCATAAGAAACAATCACCTGGAACAACACCACCATCAGGATTACATGAAAATCAAGAGACGCAGATACGAAGTCCTACAGACAGAAACAACCAGCTACATCAGCCGATCACAAGTAACACGATCGACAACTACAGCGACCAGCCGATCCAACAAAATGAGAAGACCCCGAAGCAACAAATACAACCCCAACCCAACAAGCAATCAGACGGAACAACACTACGACCAGAGATAAGACAAGAGACGACAACAACAATAGCAATGAGGTGCGAAACGGACAGCGACGATCAGCTATACCAACCGATTTCGAATACAACTAATGGAGTAAACACACACGAACGAACGCAAGGTACGAACAATGAAAGCACATATGACAGAGATAGAAATATAACTGAAACCATTTATGATAGTACGATAACGATGAACCCCTTAACTACACCAGCAAACAGTTTTGACACAGTATACCAAGCAGTTAGAAACTCAATATTCCTCAATGACCCCCCCGATCAATGAACGCTACCGCTAGGGATACTAGCTCACCACTAATTTTTATCTTATGAACCCTACAATTATACAGTGGAATACGAACGGCTTCTATAACAAATTCAATGAAATTAAGTTATTGGTCAATGAACTCAATCCGTATGTGCTATGCATACAAGAAACACACTTCGATCACTCGAAAAAACCAACTTTGAAAAATTTCTGTATCTATTATTCAATTGATAATTTCCACCTCCGCGCTTCTGGAGGCGTAGCAATCTGTGTCCACGAGAACTATCATTCTATTGAGATACCTTTAAACACGAACCTTCAAGCAGTGACAGTTAAAGTATTTTACCCGTTAGAGTTGACTATATGCAACCTGTATTTACCGCCTAACACAGACATAGCCAAATCAGACATTCAAAACCTTATCAATCAACTAAATCCTCCTATTTTATTCACTACGGATGCTAATGCACATAATATAATGTGGGGCTCTCAAAAAGATGATTGTCGCGGAAAACTCATTGAATCGCACATTGAAGATAATGATCTAAATCTTTTAAATGACGGTTCAAATACACATTATTCCTTGGCGAATAACTCATATTCAGCAATCGATCTTTCCTTCGGGTCTCCTTGCTTACCAACACATTTTAGATGGACCATACATTCAGACTTATGCTCTAGTGATCATTTCCCAATTATTATCTCACCACTGAAGTGTTCCTTGCAAATAAGTAGACGCCCGAGATGGATCACGTCAGCCGCAGACTGGAAACTTTCCAAGATCAAATATCGGCAAATATTGCTCCAGAGAACGATGTGAAAATTAAAGTCAAAACGTTTTCTAAAACCATTGTTAACGCGGCTCAAAACTCTATCCCTAGAACCTCGTCAACTGTCAAAAGAATTAAACCCCCTTGGTGGAATCAAGAAATCGCACAGGCAATTAGAGAACGGAAAAAAGAGTTACGAAAATACAACAAATATATGACTACAGAAAATGAGATGTCATACAAATTAGCGAAGGCCAAAGCTCGTAGAACGATACGTGCAGCGCAAAAAGAATCCTGGCAGAAATTTGTTCCCTCAATTTCCCTGAATACGCCTTCTAAAGAAATTTGGTCTAAAATACAAAAAATATCCGGAAAATTCGCACCCCAATTCATAACTTCTTTGAAGATCGATAACTCAATAATAACAGACACCCAAAGTATAGCCGAGGAATTAGCTAAATCCTTTGCATTTACGTCCAGTTCTCAGAATTACACCGCACAGTTTCTTCAGTTCAAAGCACAATCGGAAGAAGTAGACCCTATTGGAATATTGCCAGATCGGTGCCCAGAACTCAACCATCCTTTCACTATGAATGAATTAGACAATGCTCTGCAAAGCTGTAGGGGATCTTCCCCAGGACCTGATAATATTCAGTATGACATGATTAAAAACCTTACTGTTGACGTAAAATACTACCTCCTAGAAATGTATAATGAACTCTGGACACAGCAGAAATTCCCCAAAGAGTGGCAAGAGTCTTTGATTATCCCAATAAAAAAACCTTTTAAAAATGCATTAAATCCTTCCAACTACCGTCCAATCTCCCTAACATCATGTTTGTGTAAAGTCATGGAGAGAATGATAAACAAACGTCTTGTATGGCATCTTGAATCACAAAATTTTTTCGATCCCAACCAGTCCGGTTTTCGAAAATACAGAAGCACACTTGATAGTATAGTTTCCCTCGATTCCGCCATCCAAGAAGCATTTGCTGCAAGAGAGCATTCAGTCTGTATATTTTTTGACATAGAAAAAGCCTATGACATGACATGGAGGCATAACATAACCAAATACCTATCGGATCAAGGCGTCACTGGAAATATGTTGGCATTTGTTAAACATTTTCTGCAGAATAGAACCTTCAGAGTTTCATTGGGAAATACATATTCATCCGTTCACACGCAAGAGAACGGGATACCCCAAGGGTCAGTTTTGAGCGTTACTTTATTTTTGGTAGCAATCAACTCAATAAAATCATGCTTTGCTCCCCCTATCCTCCGCTTGATTTTCGCAGATGATTTGGTAGCATTTTTGAGAGGGAAGTCAATGATAGAAATCCAACAAACTTTACAGAACCTGTTAAACCAACTTAACACATGGTGCATGGAGACGGGCTTCAAATTTTCGGTTTCCAAGACCAAAATCATTCATTTTTGCAAATTGACCAGCTGCAATTCTGATCCAGCGCTATATTTAAATGGGCAAAAAATTGAGGTCGTAAATACCCACAAGTGCCTTGGTATGATATTCGATAACAAATTGAACTGGGATCGCCATATACGACAGTTGAAGGCAAACGCGCTTGGCGCGTTAAAAATTTTGCATACACTGTCCAATACAAATTGGGGAAGTGACCGAAAAACACTGCTAATATTACACAGAACACTAGTGGTCTCTAAACTTGACTATGGATCCGTAATATATTGCACAGCTAGGAAGACGTTATTAAACCAACTCAACTCAGTCCACCAGCAAGGAATTCGTCTTGCAACGGGAGCTTTCCGGACAAGTCCCACAACAAGTCTGTTGGTAGATGCTGGAGTAATGTCGTTGAAATTACGAAGAGACTTTCAAACGTTGACATATGGAATCAGGATCCTATCGTTAGAAAACCATCCCCTCCACCTAATACTAAAGAATCAGATCAATAATTTCAAACAGACGAAAAAACGTCACTTCGCTGCTCGCTTCGATACTACTCGACAACTATATAATTTAAACATATCGAATATTCAAAACAGAAATTTTCACGCTATTCCGCCATGGAGCGGTCAAAATATACGAATCGATTACTCGTTGACCACTCATCGCAAAGACACTACACCGTGTGCTGTATTTAGATCAGAGTTTAACAGAATACGTGAACGTTATAAAAATTATTATTTCATCTATACTGACGGTTCGAAAATTGGGAAATCAGTTGGATATGCGATATACCTACAGCCAAAATTATGAATATAAAAGGAATCTACCAAAAGTTTGTTCAATCTTCACGGCTGAACTGATAGCAATTGAAGAGGCAGTGAAATCTGCATCTTGCTACGACTTGTCTTTATTCATTATAGTATCAGATTCCTTGAGTGCTCTCAGAGGATTGGAAAATTTGTTTTCCGAAAACCCAATTGTGCAAAGAATTCACGACTTGTTGAACTCTCCCCAATATAAACTCAAAAACCCAGTTTTTCTTTGGGTGCCTTCGCATAAGAAAATTGAAGGAAATGAGAAGGTTGATCGTTTGGCAAAAGAATCTCTAGATGAGCAGGAAATGCAGGTTGCAACAACAACTTACGATGCCACTAAAACCGCGAAAGCTATAATCAAATTGAAACGTGATAACGAATGGTTAGATGTCACCGACAATAAACTTAGAAATATCAAAGCCATAACTCAAGAATGGATCTCCTCTAATCGGAAACATAGAAGAGAAGCCATCGTTCTTTCACGATTAAGGATAGGGCATACCAGATTGACTCATAGTTACCTATTTAACCAAGACCCTCCTCCTCATTGTGAAGAGTGTGACGTACCACTAACAGTGAATCATTTAATGTTCCTTTGTAAAAAATATCAGCTACAGCGAAATACTTTCAAAATAACAGAACAGGCTTTAGGAGATAAATCACAAATGATTGATAGCGTCATGGAATATTTAAAAGAGATCCAATTATACTCAGAAATATAAAAGTATTTATTCGCACTGTAGGGAATAGCGAGAGTTTAATGATATTTAACATATTGTAAGCAGATTCCATTATATGTTGTATTTCTAGTAGTTTTTAATTAGTATTAGTTTCAACTTTGTATACAAAAGTAATCAGGCGCTGATAGCCTATGAAGTGCTGAGTGCCTTTAAATCATATAAATAAATAAATAATTCTGCATTGTTGGTGTAGGTCGCACTTCGGTCAAAATTTGAACTAGTTATAGCAATATATCTGTTTACATATACTTGAGTGCCTAACCTTGAAAAGAAATATTCCGCTACACAAACGTTGGAAAGCATCTTGAATTGGCGTCAATTAATTTGATCAGTCATAGACAAAAAACCTTTCTTTAATATTTAAAAAGCTTGAAATAAATCTGAATACTAATTTTTATTTGAACATTATAATGTGCTTTTTGCTAACTTCACATTTCCCGCGAATAAAAAAAAATTAAAAGTCTACGTATACTTTTGGGATGGGGGGGGGGGGGTTAGTAAAAGTCTATTATGGTCTACTAGGGGGGAGGGGGGGTTAAAAATTCTCAAATTTCGGTCTACGTGGTTTATGAACGGTCCCTTATTACCCTTCTTGTGGACAGGGAACATGTTCGCGTATTTCCAGCAAGACGGGAAAACTCCTCTAGCAATAGATGCTCGAAAAATATGAAGAAGCGGAGTAATCAAAGCTTCAATGTGCCTTTTCAGGATAACGGAGGGGAACCTGTCGGGTCCCGCATTCAAATATCAAACTAGCGCCCTAGTGAGTTTTAGAGTGCCCTGCGAGTTATGGGAATATCGTACTAGCGCACGAGAGAATCTGAGAGTGCCCTGCAAACTCTGAAAATATTTGCTAGCGCTCCAGAGAATTTGTGGGAAACCTAGAAACTAAGAGAACATCACACTAGCGCCCTAGAGAGTTTGGGAGCGCCATGCGAGCTATGGGAATATCGCACTGGCGCCCCAGAGAATCCGAGAGCGTCCTGCGAACTATGGAAATATCAGACTAACGCCCCAAAGAATCTGTGAACACCCTGCGAACTATGAAAATATCGGAATACCGCCCCAAAGAGGCTGGCAGCATTCTGCGAGCTATGGGGACATCATACTGGCACCAGAGAGAATCTGTGGGCGCCCTGCGGACGATGATAGTTTCAAAATATCCTAGAGAGTTTGAGAGCGCCCTGCGAGGAATATCATGCTGGCGCTCGAGAGAATCTGAAAGCGCCATGATATGCTGGCTGCGAGCTATGTGAATATCACTCTAGCGCCCCATAGAGTCTCGGAGCGCCGAACTATAAGAATATCGGACTTGCGCCCTAAGGAATTTAAGAGAGCCCTGCGACCTATACGAATATTGAACTGGTGCCCGAGAGACTCTGAGATCGCCCTGTGAGCATTGTGAATATCATACTGGAGTCCCATAGAGTCATTTTAGCGCCCTGTGAGCTATGAGAAGCACCCCAGCGAGTGCGGAAGCGCTCTTCGAGCTATGGGAATATCATACTAGCGCTCCAGAAAATCTTAGAGCGCCCCACGAACTATGAGAATATTAGACTAGCGCCCTAACGAGTTTGAGAGCGCCCTGCGAACTATGTGAATATCGTAAAAGCGCTCGAGAGAATCTAAGAGCGCCCTGCAGTCCATGAGAATATTAAATATTAAACATCAGACTAGTAATCTAGATAGTTTTGTGAATATCATACTAGCGCCCTGAAGAGCTTGAGAGCGCCGTGTGAGCTATGACACTACGTATCATATTGGGGCCCTAGCGGGCATGGAAGCACTCTTCGAACTATGGGAATATGATACTTGTACCCCAGAGAATCTGAGAGCGCCCTACGAACTATGGGAATGTCAGATTAGCGCCCTAGCGAATTTGGGAGCGCCCTGCGAGCTATGGAAATATTATACTGGTGCCAGAGAGAATCTGAGAGCGCCATGCGAGAGATGAGAATATAAGGCTACCCTGAAGAGTTTGAGAGCGCTCAGCGTGCTATGAGAATGTTATGCTGGCGCTCGAGAGAATCTGAGAGCGCCCTACGAACTATGGGAATGTCAGATTAGCGCCCTAGCGAATTTGGGAGCGCCCTGCGAGCTATGGAAATATTATACTGGTGCCAGAGAGAATCTGAGAGCGCCATGCGAGAGATGAGAATATAAGGCTACCCTGATGGGTTTGAGAGCGCTCAGCGTGCTATGAGAATGTTATGCTGGCGCTCGAGAGAATCTGAGAGCGCCCTACGAGTTATGTGAGTATCATACTTGCGCCCTATAGAGTCATACTAGCGCCCTAGAGAGCCTGGGAGCGTCCAGCGAGCTATGAGAATATCATTACAACACCCCAGCGTGGAAGCGCTCTCCAAGCTATGTGGATATCACAATAGCACCCCGTAGGGTCTCGGAGCGTACTGCGGCTATGAGAATATCAGACTAGCGCCAATGTGAGTTTTAAAGTGCCCGGCGAGCTATGGGAATATCATACTGGCGCCCCAGAGAATCTGAGAGCGCCCTGCGAACTATGAGAATATCAGACTACCCTACAGAATCTGAGAGCGCCTCGCGCGCTATGCGAATATCATACTAGCGCCCCATAGTCATACTAGCGCCTTAGAGAGTTTGAAATCGATTTGCGAGCTATGAGAATATTATACTAGCGCCCTAGCGAGCATGGAAGCGCTCTCCGATCTATGGGAAGCTATGCCCAGAGAGCCTGAAAGCGCCCTACGAACAATGAAAAGAGACCTAGTGAGTTAGAGAGTGCCCTACGAGCTATGTGAATATCATGCCGGCGCTCGAGAGAATCTGAGAGCGCCATGATATTCTGGCTGCGAGATATGTGAATATCATTCTAGCACCACATAGCCATGCTAGCGCCCTGCGAGCTATGAGAATACCATAGTAGCGTGCCAGTGAGTCTGAAAGCGCTCTCCGAGCTATGGGAATATCATACTGGCGTCTTAGAGAGTCCGAAAGCGCCCAGCGAACAATGAGAATATCAAACTAGCGCTCTCAAGAGTTTGAGATTACCCTACGAGCTATGGGATCAAAATACTTGCGCCATAGAGAATGTGAGAGCGCGCTGCGAGCAATGGGAATATCATACTAGCGCCCTATAGAGCCATACTAACGCCCTCGAGAGTTTGAGATTGGCCTGGAGCTATGAGAATATCAAACTAGCGCCCTAGTGAGTTTTAGAGTGCCATACGAGCTATGGGAATATCGTACTGGCGCCCCAGAGAATCCGAGAGCGCCCTGCGATCTATAGGAATATTAGACTAACGCCCCAAAGAAGCTGTGAGCGCCCTGCGTACTATACAAATTATGGACTACCGCCTGAAGAGTTTGGGCGCCCTGCGAGCTATGGGAATATCATACTGACGCTCGAGAGAATCTGAGAGCGCCCTGCGAGCTATAGGAATACCATACTAGCTATACAGTTATACTAGCGCCCTAGAGAGCTATGAGAATATCGAACTAGCACCCTAGTGAGTTTGAGAGTGTTTATGCTAGCGCTCCAGAGAATTCATGAGCGCCCTGCAAACTAAGAGAATATCGAACTAGCGCCCAAGAGAGTTCGAGAGCGTCCTGCGAGCTATGGGAATATCATGTTGGCGCTCTAGAGAATCTGAGAGCGCCTCGCGAACTATGTTAATATTTTATTAGCGCCCCATAGTCATACTAGCGCTCTAGAAAGCTTGAGATCGTCCTGCGAGCTATGAGAATATTATACTAGCGCCCCAGCGACCAAGGAGGCGCTCTCCGAGCTATGGGAGTATCATACTAGCGCCCCAGAGAGTCCGAAAGCGAGCTATGGGAATATCATACCGGCGCCAGAGAGAATCTGAGAGTGCCCTGCGGATGATGAGAGTTTCATAATATCCTAGAGAGTTTGAGAGCGCCCTGTGAGGAATATCATGTTGGAGCTCAAGGGATTCTGAGAGCGCCCTGCGAGCTCTGTGAATATCATACTAGCGCCCTGAAGAGCTTGAGAGCGCCTTGTGGGCTATGATATTATATATCATATTGGGGCCCTAGCGAGAATGGAAGCATTATTCGAACTATGGGAATATCATACTGGCACCCCAGAGAATCTGAGAGCGCCCTACGAACTGTGGGAATGTCAGATCAGCGCCCTGCGAGCTATGGAAATATCAACGAGTGTGGAAGCGCTCTCCGAGCTATGTGGATATCACAATAGCACCCCATAGGGTCTCGGAGCTTTGAAAATGACAAACTAGTGCCCCTGTGAGTCTTAGAGCACCCTGCGAGCTATCGGAATATCATACTAGCGTCCTGCGAGTTTTGCAAATATAATATTGGCGCCCCAGAGAGTGTGGAAGCGCACTGCGAGCGATGGGAACATCAGACTATCGTCCGAGAGAATCTGAGAGCGCCTTGCGTGTCTTGTAAGTGTTAAACTAATGTTGAAACGCTCTGCGAGGTGTGGGAATATCATACTAGTGCTTTCAAGTATCTGAGAGTATCCTGCGAGCTATGAGCATATCATACCAGTGCCCCATAAAGTCTGGGATCGCCATGTGAGTTATGAAAATATCATACTAGCGCGGCAAGGAGTTTGACAATACCCTACGAGCTTGAATAGATTCACAAAATTCCAATTATCTGGATGTTTTTTACGAGCATAGGGATCATTAAATTTGCCTTGATAAGGCCAACGGAATTTTTTTTTTGCTCAAAAAAAATTTTTTTTCGGTTCCAGGAGCTGGTTAGTCGCCGACTAACCGTGACTAACCGCAACTACAGCACTGCATAGGGCTATAGGACTATATATCCACCCCCTTTTTTACTGTAAAGTCGATTTTACATTGAAGTTTGCTTGGAAACAATAAAATTTATTATTTTTGTACTTATCGGTAAATTATTGTAAAATTACTGTACAGCCACAGTTAAAACTATACTTTGTTGCTTTACATTTCTATTCGGGATGAAATGGCATTCTCAGTAATTCAGCTGTAACTCAAACTCTCCGTAGTGTAATTTGAAAACTCGTACAACATAGACAATTTGAAGGTATGCGACCTGTAAATATTGACCAGCTCTAGCCGTGAGCTCTGCCGCAACTTCCTGAAACCAAGACCTTAAGGATGACATGGTTATCCTGAAGATTCGTGTGTAGTAAAGAATTGCCTGATTAGCCGATACAAGCGGTAATATTTTTATTATAATCTTTCTCACTTTAACAAACGTATTCTATCTTTATTCCAACTTTCCTAATAATATCCAACCTTTTTTCGAGCTTCTTCTGCTACTTCATCCCCACTTGGATCTTTTGTTGTAGATCTTCCATTTTCCTTACGACGGCCTTTGTCGTCCGCTGTGCTAGAACCGATGAAGGGGTGGCGATGTTGGCATTCGCTGAGAGACTCCTTGCTGCGTCAATCTTCACCAAGAATGGTTGTGGGCTTGGTTTTCGGATAGCTCTCGCAGGCAAGTCGGAATACCCGTCTGGTAGCTTTTGGCTACCTTTTGGTTTTTTCGAAGGTAAGGATTGCTCGTCCCTAAGGTAAGACTAAGAATGTTTTTTTTATTAATTCCCAAGGCTTATTTTATATGCGCTGGCATGTTGCGCGACATGTTTGTATATTTTGGTTATTCTGAGTAAAGCCAATTGGAGAGAGACAGAGAGGCTACCTAGAATTGGTCGCTACTCGGGCAGAGGGTGTGTGCCCATAGATAGCACTGGACGTAGGGAAAAACGCTTATAAAGCGAAAGGTTCTATCAATAAACAATTGAATATATTTTGCTTTAGCTGGGTGTTTCTCGGCGTTCACGACACATGCGAACCATATGGACGGTTTCGCTAAGGCGTGTACCGAGCCGAGGTAGTTAATTTGAATGAGCTAGAGATAGGTGATTAGATGTATTACACCACCCTCCTTTTGGAAGAATAATGTAACTAAGTGAAATTATTCGAAAAAAACTTGTAGCTTTTGCTTCTCTCCAGATAGCTTTTATATTTTGGATGTACATTTGTGGTATGTGGTTTTTTTTTTTTTTTATAATCTGATTATCCTGTTTTTATGAACAATTTGTTTTAAACCTGTGGTATCTTCTTGTATGGTAATATTTGGATGCTGAATTGAAATAACTGTGTACGGGCCTTGGTATACTTTATCTAACTTTCTTCTATTTTCGTTCTGCAACATTACCTTATCTAGAGGTTTTACATCAATTGGGTTACTTATTTTCTCTTGACTTAAGTTTCGTATTTGCTTTGTATTATCTAATATTGCTTTTGTTTTTTGTGCTGCTAAGTGTAGTTTGTATTTTAGTTCTGCGTGGTATTGGTCAAAATTGTATATGGGTTGTGTGTGAGTGTTTTCGGAATACATGAGATTTTGTGGGATGTTTGCCTGTTTACCAAATACTAATTCAAATGGTGTGTATTGGTGGTTTGTGTGAGGTGTCGTGTTATAACAGAACGCATAGTAAGGCAGCCAATCATCCCAGTCCGTTTGGGCGTGATTGATAAACTGTCTTACGTATTCATTCAGACAACGGTGATTCCTCTCTAAACCTCCAATTGTTTCTGGATGGTATGCTGTAGAAAACTGATGGTTGAGATTTAACAATTTATTCATGTGTAAGAATACTTCATTTTTGTACTCTGTTCCCTGATCTGTTCTAATTAATTTGGGTGCGCCATATACAAGGATACAATTTTCGACAAGTGCCTTTGCTAGCGTATTTGCTTGTTTATCAGTAATCGCTTGGATTATTACATATTTTGACAGATCGCATTGTATTGTTATGGCATATCGGTTACCACTGTTTGATTTTGAAAATGGACCGATTGTGTCTACTGAGATACTATCTAGTGCTTTAGTAGGTGTAGGAGTATGTATGAGGTTTTCTTTAGTTTTGTAAGTATGTTTATTCTGTTTACATTTTAGGCAATTTTTTACATATTCTCTTATGTGTATTTTCATTTTTGGCCAATAGTATTGGCAACGAAGTTTTTTATATAATCGATATGATCCAACATGACCGCCTATCGGTGTGTCATGGTTGGCTTTGATAATTGCTTTTTGTTTTTCAGGATTTTCTATTATTTGCTGGCGAGTATATAGAATTATTGATACATTCTTCAATATTTGTTGGCCTTTATCTTTAAATTCTTGAATATTCATATCCTTAAGAATCTCACTATTTAGCGCTAGAGCTAAAGTGGTAATTTTTTTATTGTTTGCCAGTAATTCCACATTTTGTAAAATGTGACCTAGGTTTTTTGATAGCTTGCTAGGGACTGTTAACGCTGGAGTCAATTCCCTCTTGTAGCTTTTATCCATGATTTGTATATGGATTTTGTTGTTTTCTTGTGTTAACATTAATTTTGGGAGGTTATATGCCTCTTCATTGTTTAGCGACTCGTAGATTTTGAGTTGATCGGGCTCAGCATCATTCGATATCGCGTCTATATTTGAATTTGTTTGTTTGCGAGTATTTGCTCCAGTTTGCACCACGTATAAATTTAATTGTTTTAATTTTTCAGAGTCGATATTTATTCTAGAAAGAGCATCAGCACCTACATTCATTTTACCTTGTACGTATTGTACCGTAAAACTGAATTCCTCTAGGTCTAGTCTCATTCTAGTTAATTTAGATGATGGTTCTTTCATTGAAAAAAGATAGACCAACGGTCGATGATCAGTTTTAACAGTGAATTTTCGTCCGTATAAATATGGTCGGAAATAGTTAATAGCCCAATGTATGGCTGTTAACTCTTGTTCTACAGTAGATTTATTTGCTTCGCCTCTCGTGAAGGTTCTGCTGGCAAATGCTACTGGTAATTCAATATTGTCATATGTTTGTGCTAGGATAGCACCACATGCAATTTTGGAAGCATCTGTTATTAGAACAAATTCTTTGTTAAAATCAGGAAATTGTAAAATTGTTGGGGAAATTAGTTGATTTTTAAGCATATCAAATGCATTTTGGCATTCAATATTCCAAACGAAGGTAGTGTTTTTCCTTAATAATTTGTTCAAAGGGTTTGCTATCTGGGCAAAATTTTTTATAAAACGCCTGTAATAATTACAGAACGCGACGAATCGTCGTACGTCATCTGCATTTTTAGGTATAGGGTAGTTGCAGATCGTATCAAATTTGGATTTATCTGGCTGAATTCCTTTTTCAGAAATGTGGTGACCTAAATAAGTTACGTCAGCTCGAAAAAAATTACATTTGGATGGATTTAATTTTAAATTGTGGTTTCTTAATTTCTGAAAAACTTTTTCCAAGTTTGCAAGATGATGGTTGATTGAACAACCGATGACTATGATGTCGTCAATATAGAGAAATGCGCACTCGGGACCTAGTCCGCTAAGTGCGATTGACATCATGCGTTGAAAGCTATTCGGGCTAATATTGAGTCCGAATGGCAATCGTTTAAATTGAAAATGTCCGCGTTCCTGTAAGGAGAATGCGGTGAATTCTCTAGATTTTTTCTCGATTTCTATTTGGTGGAAACCGGACTGTAGATCTAGAGTAGAGAAATACTTTGCTCTGCCAAGTTGGTCAAGAATGTCGTCAATTCTTGGTAGAGGAAATTTGTCGGCTAGTAATTTTTTATTTAGTTGCCGAAAATCTACAACTAGTCTCCATTTCTTTTCTGTGCTAGTTGTTTTCTTTGGAACAAGCATAATGGGTGAATTATAATTAGAAACAGATGGTTCTATCACATCATTTTTGATTAAGTCGTCCACTTGACGGCACATTTCTTCACGCTGGCTATGCGCGTTTCTATAATTTTTTATATATACTGGTGATTTGTCACTCAGGTGTATTTTTTGTTTATAGAAATTGTTTGCAGATAGTGTGTCGTCCTTTAGGTGGAAGATATCGTTATACTTATTGCATAATTTAATAAGGCTATCTTTTGCAGATGCCGAAAATTTTTTTAAATTGAGCTCCTCTTGGAGAGCATCATTTCGTTTAATATTCCGAGAATCAGTTTCGCTGATCGTCGCCAATTGAAAATTGGTTAAATGTTCATATTGTGGTAACAAATGTTTGATTAAAACGGGTTCGTTATTGGTATTTACAATCTTTATATAAGGAGATTCTTTATTTACAATTGCGTTGCTGCTAAATACTCCAGGAGCGATCTCTGAGGCAATTAACACAACGTCTCCTTCTGGATTAAAATTATTAATTATTCTATATGTTTCTGCTCTAGCTGGTAACCAGGTTGAGCCACCTAGATTATTGTGTATAGGTATATCTATATTTATGTTATGTACATGCATTGACAGCAACCATGCATCATAATTTATCGAGCATCGGTATGTTGCCAAAAAATCTCTTCCAATAATACCATCGGTTGGTATAGGAAAATCATCGTTAATTATATGCAGAGTACCCTCAATAGGTGTGTCTTGCATGTAAAAGATGCATTTGGTAATTCCATGGCTCTGCAGTTCACCAGGAATAATCCCTTTTAGTTTGTATTTGCGAGTTGTATCTATGCTTGTACCTGGCAAGATACATTCGCTTTTAATGAGTGATATGTCAGCTCCTGAGTCGACCAGGAAAGTGCACATCTTGCTCGAATTGTTCAATTTGAGCTTTATGAAATTCGAGGCAGCTACGTTTAATGTGTAGACTGCCCGTTTCCTAAAAAAAGATGGTTGGGCGGTGGTTGGATTCGGTCCGCTGTTGGTTGATCAGGTAGGCTGCTTGGTGCTGAGTCAGTGACATATATATATCGTCCCTGACCTTGCTTACTGCGGTAATTGTTATGCTGAGGAGTCGAATTATTTCTTCCTCGTCCTCTGTTATTGTTTTGGTAAAATTGCTGCGTGTCCCCGTTTGTGCTAAATCGGTTAGCTTGTGTATTATTAGGAGTATAGTGCTGCATGTTACCATATGTGTTATATCGGTTAGTTTGTGCATTGGGACGTCGCCTATCAAAATCTCTAACACGTGTATTGCCACGATAATTTCGTGTGTTGTCAACACGATCGTAGTGTTGACGGTGCCGGAAATGCATAATTTGTGCATTTGGTACGCTGTGGCTTTCGTGCTCCGAGTTCTCCAATACTTTTTGTGTGGCTATTTTTATTGAGGAAAAATTTCCTGCTTTAAGTATAGTACGTGTTTCATGGTTTTTTAAACCGTGAATTAGGGCATTAACTCCAGCTTTTGTAGCCATTGAAGCTGCTACATCACCTGGAATTTGCCTTTCTATATAAGTGTTTTGCAGTTGAAGTGTTAATTCTTCTACTTCATCACAAAATTTGTTGAGAGGTCCTCGCTGTTGTGAAAATTTCAATTTAGCGAGAACTTCATCTGGGGTTTTGATTGATGCACAGCGGGCTTTTACATCCGCTGTAAGTGCATCAATTGATACTAAGTTAATGGGTAGGCCAAGTCTTGCCTTACCCGTTAATCTAGTTCTAAGGAATTTTATTGCCATCGGCATATGTTCTGCCGATGTCATTTCTTTTAGTAACTGAGCCGAGTCGATAAATGCCTCCAACTCGTCAGCAGTTCCATCGTACTTTTGTACGATGGCTGTCGCAGTTTTAATATCAAAGTCAGGCATTTTTGGTTTACCTGCCGATAGCCGTCTGCAAAATATGGCTGTTTTAGCTAGAGTTTTTAAAGTAGTTTTCTTTAATATTGTTGTTGTATCCAAGATCTCTAATGATGCTTGGTACTTTGTTTTTAAATTTAGAAACTTATCGCATTCGATGTTCCATTCTTCGTGCGATATCCGATGTTTTAATTTATTTAATTTGCTTTTGTATTCATTATAGAGATCGGAAATTTCTTCCTTTTTCTCTAGAATACCTTGTAGGGTTCTAGCCCTGCCCTTGCTCTTATTTAAATTTAGCTGTATCCTGCAAAGGTGCGAGTCTATTTCTCGTAACCTTTGCATGAGCATGCAAAAACAAATGCGTATGTTAACTTGTCTATCTGTTAGTCTGTTTTATCTCTAATTTATGTGCATTCTAAATTTGGTCTATACTTGCAAGCGATTTCCTTGCCTTCTTAAATGCTTGGCGCTTGACGTATCTTGTGTACGTTTGATAAATTGTGAATATCAGTTGTATGGAACAAATGGTCAGTAATAACCAGTACTTCGTATCTTGGTTATCTTGCCAATTTGCGTGCTGTGCCAAGCTATTAATTATATTTATTTGCGGATCTCCGCTTACTGTCGGGGATTTACTTGTTCTAGACCCCATTTTTTTTTGAAATTTAATGTATTAGTATCTAATAATTAAAATTTAACATACAGTATATAATAATTTAATATCCATACATTCGGTGAACAGGTTGTGGTGAAACATTTTTGGGAGGAATTTGTTTTTGCAATCCCGACTATATCTCATGTCTTAAGAGCAATTTGGAAAATGGAAGGATCAAAATACATTATTTGGATTGTAATGTATCTTTAATAGATCTGCTTTGTAGTGTATCAATTTTGATAGACTATCTGATTTTGGTATAAATTACACTGAATAAGAACAAAAGCTAAAATAGAATCCTGACTTTATTTTCGTCGGATTATTGTACTATTCCTCAACAGAACAACATAGTGTAAATGTATTGTCAAATCAAAATAATTTTAACTAAAATCTTCCAAAATATGATTGTTTTCAAGATGACTTAAGTTTTTTTTAAAGGAAAAAAAAATCGTTAAGGTATTTCCTTTTTCTAAGTTTTTCTTTTTTTTTTTTAAAATGCGCATAAAATTTTCTGTCACTTTTCTGTTGACGTCAGGGCGATATTCTGAACCGTTTGAAAACTACACGAAATAAAAATATACAAATTATTCATTTTTGTTTGGTTTTTGACGTAAGTTCAACAATGCTGTTAAAATGAATCTTGATTTGCATCTTCTCCGGTGACATCTGTATTTCATGCATTGGAAAGAAAACAGCGTTTTCTGTTCATCGAACTCTTACCTCCGGATTCTGCTGCTGTTGCTAGTATCACCGTTACTCTCCGACAGTCATGCACCCAAACCGTCCGAGTAGGGAGAGGTACTGCTACGTGTCGAATTAATTTGTAACAACTCGTGGGCCTGTGGCGGGTGTGTAGGCATGTAGGCTGGTTCGGTCTGCCTGTGCGTTGCCCGGTTCTCGATCCGCCACCGGCGCAGCTGGTTTCAGTGACGACGGGGCCATCATCGGCGGCGGTGGTGGTGGCATAGTTACCAAACTGTTGCCGTACAGCTGCTTCACTTCCTCATGGTGCTAACACGTGTATTGCCACGATAATTTCGTGTGTTGTCAACACGATCGTAGTGTTGACGGTGCCGGAAATGCATAATTTGTGCATTTGGTACGCTGTGGCTTTCGTGCTCCGAGTTCTCCAATACTTTTTGTGTGGCTATTTTTATTGAGGAAAAATTTCCTGCTTTAAGTATAGTACGTGTTTCATGGTTTTTTAAACCGTGAATTAGGGCATTAACTCCAGCTTTTGTAGCCATTGAAGCTGCTACATCACCTGGAATTTGCCTTTCTATATAAGTGTTTTGCAGTTGAAGTGTTAATTCTTCTACTTCATCACAAAATTTGTTGAGAGGTCCTCGCTGTTGTGAAAATTTCAATTTAGCGAGAACTTCATCTGGGGTTTTGATTGATGCACAGCGGGCTTTTACATCCGCTGTAAGTGCATCAATTGATACTAAGTTAATGGGTAGGCCAAGTCTTGCCTTACCCGTTAATCTAGTTCTAAGGAATTTTATTGCCATCGGCATATGTTCTGCCGATGTCATTTCTTTTAGTAACTGAGCCGAGTCGATAAATGCCTCCAACTCGTCAGCAGTTCCATCGTACTTTTGTACGATGGCTGTCGCAGTTTTAATATCAAAGTCAGGCATTTTTGGTTTACCTGCCGATAGCCGTCTGCAAAATATGGCTGTTTTAGCTAGAGTTTTTAAAGTAGTTTTCTTTAATATTGTTGTTGTATCCAAGATCTCTAATGATGCTTGGTACTTTGTTTTTAAATTTAGAAACTTATCGCATTCGATGTTCCATTCTTCGTGCGATATCCGATGTTTTAATTTATTTAATTTGCTTTTGTATTCATTATAGAGATCGGAAATTTCTTCCTTTTTCTCTAGAATACCTTGTAGGGTTCTAGCCCTGCCCTTGCTCTTATTTAAATTTAGCTGTATCCTGCAAAGGTGCGAGTCTATTTCTCGTAACCTTTGCATGAGCATGCAAAAACAAATGCGTATGTTAACTTGTCTATCTGTTAGTCTGTTTTATCTCTAATTTATGTGCATTCTAAATTTGGTCTATACTTGCAAGCGATTTCCTTGCCTTCTTAAATGCTTGGCGCTTGACGTATCTTGTGTACGTTTGATAAATTGTGAATATCAGTTGTATGGAACAAATGGTCAGTAATAACCAGTACTTCGTATCTTGGTTATCTTGCCAATTTGCGTGCTGTTCCAAGCTATTAATTATATTTATTTGCGGATCTCCGCTTACTGTCGGGGATTTACTTGTTCTAGACCCCATTTTTTTTTGAAATTTAATGTATTAGTATCTAATAATTAAAATTTAACATACAGTATATAATAATTTAATATCCATACATTCGGTGAACAGGTTGTGGTGAAACATTTTTGGGAGGAATTTGTTTTTGCAATCCCGACTATATCTCATGTCTTAAGAGCAATTTGGAAAATGGAAGGATCAAAATACATTATTTGGATTGTAATGTATCTTTAATAGATCTGCTTTGTAGTGTATCAATTTTGATAGACTATCTGATTTTGGTATAAATTACACTGAATAAGAACAAAAGCTAAAATAGAATCCTGACTTTATTTTCGTCGGATTATTGTACTATTCCTCAACAGAACAACATAGTGTAAATGTATTGTCAAATCAAAATAATTTTAACTAAAATCTTCCAAAATATGATTGTTTTCAAGATGACTTAAGTTTTTTTTAAAGGAAAAAAAAATCGTTAAGGTATTTCCTTTTTCTAAGTTTTTCTTTTTTTTTTTAAAATGCGCATAAAATTTTCTGTCACTTTTCTGTTGACGTCAGGGCGATATTCTGAACCGTTTGAAAACTACACGAAATAAAAATATACAAATTATTCATTTTTGTTTGGTTTTTGACGTAAGTTCAACAATGCTGTTAAAATGAATCTTGATTTGCATCTTCTCCGGTGACATCTGTATTTCATGCATTGGAAAGAAAACAGCGTTGTCTGTTCATCGAACTCTTACCTCCGGATTCTGCTGCTGTTGCTAGTATCACCGTTACTCTCCGACAGTCATGCACCCAAACCGTCCGAGTAGGGAGAGGTACTGCTACGTGTCGAATTAATTTGTAACAACTCGTGGGCCTGTGGCGGGTGTGTAGGCATGTAGGCTGGTTCGGTCTGCCTGTGCGTTGCCCGGTTCTCGATCCGCCACCGGCGCAGCTGGTTTCAGTGACGACGGGGCCATCATCGGCGGCGGTGGTGGTGGCATAGTTACCAAACTGTTGCCGTACAGCTGCTTCACTTCCTCATGGTGTTATGCGGGTGTCTCCGTTTCCTTGGTTCTACGTGGCACTAGTTCTCTGTGTGGCACTAATTCTTCTTCGGTGTGGATGATTTCACACGTTTGTTTCATTGCCAAAAGCAAACTTGCATGCTTATCGATCACCAATCAGTAGTCTGAATTTGTTGCCACTGTCAAACACTTGAATGTCCTTATCCAGGTATAACCAGTTATTTCAAAACGTCACTTGTTCGGAATCGAACTTTTCTCGATTCATAGTTCAAAAAGAATGACATCAACAAACCGATCACGTTCAGGATCAACTTTAACTTCTCGTAAACATCCTTATAACGAACTTTTATCACTCCTGTTCAAAATTGATACATTCACATTTCCAAGTATATTATTCAGTTAGAGGCTATTTTTCTGTGGCACCCTTGCTCGATTTCATGCAACTGATTTTTTCGTTTGTTGGTTTGCACCGTTTTCACTTTTTCTTTTTCACGGTCGCCATCTGGTAGCTTTTGGCTACCTTTTGGTTTTTTCGAAGGTAAGGATTGCTCGTCCCTAAGGTAAGACTAAGAATGTTTTTTTATTAATTCCCAAGGCTTATTTTATATGCGCTGGCATGTTGCGCGACATGTTTGTATATTTTGGTTATTCTGAGTAAAGCCAATTGGAGAGAGACAGAGAGGCTACCTAGAATTGGTCGCTACTCGGGCAGAGGGTGTGTGCCCATAGATAGCACTGGACGTAGGGAAAAACGCTTATAAAGCGAAAGGTTCTATCAATAAACAATTGAATATATTTTGCTTTAGCTGGGTGTTTCTCGGCGTTCACGACACATGCGAACCATATGGACGGTTTCGCTAAGGCGTGTACCGAGCCGAGGTAGTTAATTTGAATGAGCTAGAGATAGGTGATTAGATGTATTACACCCGAAACAAAGGCGTCAGCGCTTGGTAATGATAATGAACCACCAACGGACTACGCGTCTTTCACAGCGTATGAGCAAGGTATTTTAATAAAAACTGCGAGGGCTTGTAAACAACATAACGCGAATCGTGGTTAAATCATTTTATGGGGCATTCTTCAAAGCTTATGGGGAACCTATATCCTTCGAGACTTTACATAATGTCCAATTACTCTTCTAACTTCTAACTTCTAACAAGGGGAGGGTTTTGATTGTTTTACGTTTCTTTTAAAAGGAAGATATAGAAACCCTCAAACATTTAAGATTTTTTCCTAGGCCTGGAGAGCCGAATCTTGTGGTAATGGTCTTAGCTCAACAGATTGAGTAAATGTTTGCTATCGAGAAAGAATCATCAACAGGCACTGCTGCCAGCTGGCTCGTAGTAGATTCGGATTGGTTTGTAGTAGCTAAGCCTCTTGTATCCCCCAATTCTCATCCATCTGGGGCAACCGTTAAGCACTAATTCAGTAGGGATTGTTTTATGTTAATCGTTCATGTTTTTGTCCATAGCTGCTTTTCTTTGCTCGCTGTCCAACCTTCACGCTTTATCTGACCTACTCTGGTCTGGTGCAACCTGGTGAGACTCAAACAGATCCGGAGGTGTTGACCATAATGATTTACATCTCTTCACAAGCACCTTCGTAAGGTTTCTTATCCTTCTTGACGCTACTCGTTCCTATTTATCTGCTATCTGAGAATTCCTCAGCGGCGGTATTTCACCTGATACGAAGCCCATATGCACGATCCAATTAGCTGTCAGCCACTCTGGCGGAGTGATCATCGGCGGTGAAATTTCTCCAGATAACGATATTACGATTTTCTCCAACCTTGTGTTTTTCTTCCTTAGTCCCCGTTGTAGCCCGCTGGCCGACATCTGCTGTGGAGCTGGTCTACTTACAACTGTTGCTAATATCGAAACTTCTCGAAACGTGTACCGATTCATCGGAGAAGCCGACCAACTTGACATACATCACATTCCAGCCCTCGCAGGGTTTCTTCCTTGATTTCTTCATCGACTTTTTTCTAGAGTGACTGAACTCAATGACATTTTATGTGTTAAAACGGTTTGCAGTATATTTATTTCCTGAACAGGAAGTTCATAAGTTTTTTAAAGTAAATCGAAACCCTCATGGGAGGGGTATATTATATTATATTATAGTTCCTGATTGTACATCATATTATAATGATTTAATCTGTTCCACAATATTCCGCCACGTCACTCGGTCAGTTGCTGCTTGTCTCCAACCTCTCAGATGCCCGATACTCGCCAGGTTCTGCTCCACTTGGTCCAGACACCGGGAACGCTGCGCTCCTCTCCGTCTTGTACCTGCCGGGTTGGAGGTGAAAACCAACTTGGTGGGGTTGTTGTCCGGCATCCTCACAACATGCCCCGCCCACCGTACCCTTCCAGCATGAGCTACTTTCCGGATACTTGGCTCACCATAGAGTCGCGCAAGTTCGTGGTTCATCATTCTCCTCCACACGCCATCCTCCTGCACACCACCGAAGATCGTTCTCAGTGACCTTCTTTCGAAGACTTCGAGTGCTTGCAGATCCTCCTCGAGCATTGTCCACGTTTCGTGCCCGCAGAGAACCACCGGTGTAATCAGTGTGTTGTACATGGCGCATCTCGTGCGGTGGTGAAGCTTCCTGGATCTCAAAGTTTTGTGGAGCCCATAGTAAGCACGACTTCCAGAGATAATACGCCTTCTGATATCCCGGCTTGTGTTATTGTCCGCAGTCACCAATGAGCCTTTTTTTTTTTTTTACAATGGAGAAGACCTTTATGTCCTAGCCCAGTACACGTGCTAACGGTAGGGTCCAATCTACCACACGGGGTGCACTGGGGGCGTGTCGGACTCGAATGGTGACCAGCCATTAATACCGACTAAACTCCATTGGGCTCCGCCATCATTCCTCCCAGGAACTACCTCTCGGTATTACTTCTGGGGGGATGGCTGTACTAATTGTACTCATTCACTCTCACTCACGCGATCATACATCCTGTATGAGGCTTACTTGGGTGCTCTCTCAATCACACTTTGATTCACTCTCAAACACTCCCACATGAGGCTGACTTTTGTGCTCACCTTTTACGTTCCATGCGAGGCTGACTTGTGTGCTCACCTTACTCATTCCTTGCTAGGCTTACTTTTGTGCTCGCCTTACCCATCCATGTGAGGCTGACTTGGGTGCTCACTCTATCACCTGATTCACTCTCAATCGTGCCACTCTATTGTACCTTTGTCACTCCCTCTGGCATCCCATGTGGGACATTTTTCTTAGGCCCCACTTCTGACATACCATGCGAGGCTGACTTTTGTGCTCACCTTTTTCATTCCTTGCTAGGCTGACTTTTGTGCTAGCCTCTACCAACCTGTGAGGCTGACTTTTATGCTCACCCTTAACATGCAGTGTGAGACTGACTTGGATGCTCACCCTTTCACTCCTCTGCCACGCCATGAGGCATCGATAGCTTAGTTCCAACATACTACGCTACGACCCTCCCGTCTTGGCATGAGGCAGTCCACTTATACGCCTATACACTCACTCTTCTGTCTTGCTTCGGGGTGGCTGGGTTTACCCCTTACGCGGTTGCCATTCGCTGCGCCAACCTACCTCGGCATGAACAGACCATTCACTCTCTTATTTTGCGCTTGGCCTTTTTCGCTCCAACTAACCAATCACTAGTTAGCCGTGCCGCGCTTTATGGCCGGATTCTAGGCACCGATAGCACCTGTCCACTGAAGGCGGCTGGGGTATACTAATAGGGCATACCGACCAGCCGATCTTCAGCTTCCCTTTCTCGGTTACCTTTTTGGCATCCGCATTCAGTAGCCTGAGGTAGGCTACTTGGGTGCCAGAGGGTCCGTCCCTCAATCGCACAGAGGCCCGCTCGATTGTGACGCCGCATTGCTCCTTGACGGCTGCGACGACGTCTTCTGCGGTCGCGAACTCGTCCAAGTGCTTGCACTGGAGAGTTGTTTCCGCACCTAGCGACCTGATTTGGGTGCCCTCACCAAGGACCTCTTGGGCCAAGGCCTTATATACTGCACTTGATTGTGCGCCTCGCTTCAGCACCAGGAGCATCTCTCCCGTATTGGTGCGTCTTACGCTACGCACATCCTGCCCAAGGGCCGAGAGACTTTCGGCCGCCTTCATCGATTTAAGGACATCGGCGTATTTGTCCTTGTCGGTTTTTAACCACAAGGCTTCGCCTCTGTCCTTGGCCTTCCTCGCAGGCCGCGGTACCTCCGGTTTCGGTGCCGGCTTTTTCTTGGTAACCAGCGTCCAGGGGTTTGAGCCCCCCTGCCCCGGTCGTGTCGGGTTGCTGGTACCATCGCTCTCCACAGCGAGGTCACTCTCGCCCTCGCTTACCTCACCCAGGCGGCGTTTGACCTTGACGGTTGCACGCCGAGTGGTGTCGGTTTTGGCACCCTCTCCTGGCGACTTCCTAGGGCGCTTCGCATTCGATGCCGTCTTGCGATTGCCCTTTCCTTTTCCCTTCGAGGGGAACTCGGTCGCCGCTCCGATCGACGTGGCTGCTCCGTAGAAGGTAAAGGCCACTGTCTGTGAACCTCTATTGACCTTCTCTCTTTCCTCCCTATTGGAGGCCACTGTCTGGGTTTCTCTGTCGGGCCTCTCCCGACATTCCACCCTCTCAACATATGCCTGCTGTTCCTGTCTTGCGACACGAACAGCTTTCCGGAGCTCCAGAAGGCTCAACTTCAACTCCTTGGCTATGTTCTGCTTTGCGCTAGCGAAGTCGATTATAGAATCGAGTTGCTTCGCTACTGTGCGCATCGCAGCTATTGGCCCCTCCGATGCATTGGTAGGGGTATTGCCTACCGCTGCTGGGGGGTCACTGGTGCTTTCGGGTGCAGCACTCATCGCTCCACTACTCTCCCCACGGGGGGGAGACCTCGCCAAACCACCTCTTGCGAAGGGGTTTGGCACCTCCGTCTGTTTGTTTTTATTTTTATTTGCCTCCATGTATAGTCCCACGAGTAGCGCGAGAAATATATGTCCGCCACGCCAGAGCTCCGCATTAGCGTGGTAAGGGACGCTTCCTGTGGGGGTTGCCCAGGTACCCCACAGGCTCCGTTAACGATCGAGCATCTTTTTCACCCCCTCGATCACTCATCCCTCGGCACGGGTCGCTTCACGCCTTGGAATTGGGGTTATGCCCTACCTTGCTTTACGTGGTGATCTCGGCCCGGATCATCACAACCATCCTCCTTTACCAGGGCTTTGGACCTGTAGCTCTGGTTCTCAATAGTTCCATGTACGTATGTTATTACAGACATGCTACTATTGGGATCCGTCATTCGCTAGCGGAGTGAGCCTAGATAGATGAACTCGTCAACCACCTCGAACTCGTCGCCGTCAATCGTAATACTGCTGCACAAGCGTTCCCTGTTGCGATCGGTTCCGCCAGCCATCATATACTTCGTCTTAGAAACATTTATCTTCAGTCCTACTCATGCTGCTTCGCGCATCAGTCGGGTATACAGATCTGTTACCGTCTCCTTGTATCTACCGATTATGTCCACGTCGTCAGCGAATCACACGAACTGTCTGGACCTCGTGAAAATCGTTGAACCCCGCTCTTCGCATTACACCTTCCTGCGCTATTTTGAACAGCAGTCAGGCCAGCCCGTCGCCTTGTCTTAGTCGCCTACGTGTTTCAAACGGACCCGAGAGGCCGCCCGAAATTTTGACACAACACCTTACACCATCCATCGTAGCCTTAATCAGTCTTGTCAGCTTCCCAGGGAAGCCGTTCTCGTCCATCATTTTCCATAGCTCCACACGGTCCACCGTGTCATATGCGGCTTTAAAGTCGATGAACAGGTGATGGGAGGGGTTTGAACCCCCAAAACCCTCCCCTTGCGCACGGACCTGACATAGCCTATAAAACATGATAATGATGACGTAGGCGCTACCAAGCATATTAGTAACTTCTTACATAAGAATTTTGACTACTACCAACTTTATGAGCCCGAAAGAAGGGCAGATCATAAGATTGGTTCTTCAAGATTGGCATAACTGAAAAGACCATTCTCTCTCTATTACTTCAAAAGATCTAGTAAACGACATACCGTAACGTTTTGAGAGTTTCCTCGGGAGATTGTGGTCTCGATTAGTCTCTGAGTCAATCCTTATTTATATCTGAGAGCATCAACGAATAAAAGCTTTCAAAAGGGAGCCCCCTCGAGATTTTGAAATGATTTAGCATCCTTCCATTGTATCTCAGATATGTAAATATAAAACCACTATTTTTGTATTTGTACCAAGAAACGCCAACCCTTCAAATAATTCAAATGCATCCTTCAAATAATGTTTGATCGTGAGATTTTGGACCATCACGATAGCCACATTTCGGGGGTATTGCCAGGGATTGTAAGCCCCTTATATCAGCATCAGCAGATGCTCAACCTCGCTAAAGGTTGGATGAATAGGAAAGCAGATCCAACATATTCTGATTGGACAGTTGAATGCATACAATTTCTCTAGTCAAGATTCAAACAAGTAGGGTTAGAAGGCTCCGTCCGGACTACTAACCTGGAGGCCCGACGCGGCTCTCGATGGCCCTGACTGCACCGACTGCCATCATTGGTTGTGATAGATTTAAAGCGACGTCAACTCGGATGCCTTCAACACTGTGTGGTACCAATCCGCACAAATAGGGTCCGAAGAACCACCCGTCGTTCCAAATAATAATGTCTTCACAGGCCGAATGTACCTTTCGCTTTAATAAATCCTCAAGTTTTTCTCGTCATCGGTGTCCGCTGTTTCATGTCGTGTCGTGTCTAATAATTGGACTGATTTAAAAAAACTGTCAATGGAATGACTTATACTTTAGCGAAATAGACCTGCCAATCATGGGGGGAAATAACAAAGTCTCATATAGAGTATATGTGCAACGTGTCGTTCGAATTGGAATATGCCGAGTTTAGTCGTCAGTCTTTTCGTCATGCAATTCTCAGCTAGTGACTGACTCAGATATATTCATTACATCTTTTCTAATGCACCGGAAAATGCGAACTTCACTGCAGTGCTAGCTTCATGCAATTACTGGAAATTCATGCTACCTAGGGATCAGATCCCAAGGATACCATTCTTTACCATCAGACTATCTGACGTAGCAACAGACTGAAGATGAAACTTTTTTAATCAGCACAACCTGGATCCTATAGCTAGAAAAGGGTCTTCAGAAAGATTTATTGCCACTTTTTCACACCCTGACTACCCTGATGTGTGAAAATCGATTCCTCGTTAAGTCTTACATATGTACATATAAAAGGCCCTGATGAAACATCATTCCATCGGACGTCGAGTGCCACTTGAGATATGCGGATCGGTGGCTACTTCTCCGTTGTTTCGTCGACTGCGCAATGCTGCTGAAAAGATGTTTTTACCTACACTTGAATGCTTTTGTGAATAGCGGGCAGTGCTGGCAAATAACTGGCTTTGTTAGCGTTTGGCCCGACAGACTATACTAATCACTTCAAAAGTTAACTTCTCGACAAACATATGATTAGGGCTCAAAAGCCAAATGTCAAAATTCATTTTGAGGAGAAAAGCACAGTTCATAGCAGTCAACAAAAGAGAAAACATTTCTCTTTTGTTTGATATAAACGACTGTGCTGGGCGATTAACGATTCGTCTGGAATTTCCCCCCAAAGTGAATTTTAACAGTTGGGCTTTGAGCCCTAATCATATGTTTATCGAGACTTTTTCTAGCAATATGATAAAGACAATCCTACCACATTTCTAACAACTCGCCGCAATCTACAGGTCTGCCAACACTGACCCGGACCGGTAACGTCGTATCCTCCGTCTTCCGATTTCCATGGTCCATTACTTGTTCGACAAACTGGGGCGGGTGTTTTATGTTTTCGCCACCCTCTTCTTGGCAGATGAAATTTTAAAACGAATACACCGCGGACATTTCGCTGGCGTTCAAGTGGCCTCCGCAGTGCGCTTGTATCTTGTTTTTGGCAGCTCTAATTCCAGTTTTCGCGATAAGCTGGGGTTTCATATTACCGGCTCATTAAGTTTGCCCCAGTTTGATTTAGCGATTCCAGCTTTTTAGTATACTTCCCATGCCATTGCTGATGGCTGGTTGCTGCAAGGTGCACCACTTAGAGCTGGGGTGTTAAAAATAGATTAATTCTGAAATGCAAATTTCTGTGTATTATTCATATCGTTAACGCGAGATAGTAATTAGCAAACAATCATTTTTGACATCTTTGGAATTTTAATATTCGTTATTGTGTTTTTTCTATATAGGGGAACATGGGGAGACTTGACCAAGCGCAAAATTCTATTTTTGGCTATGGCGTCTTCTATTCGTTTCTTAAAATTTTTTCAAAAATATTTTTATACTTGTTTCGTTCCCTTAAGGTAATTTTAAAAGTTTGGAATGAAAAATCCTTTCCTTATAGAAAATATTACGTGATTAATAAATTGGCATTAAATGATGTAAATTTTTATCAAACTTTGTATGGATATATCTACTCGACTACTAATTACTATTAATGTACTAATATACCATCTTAATCCTTGTGAAGCAGTGAAATGATTTTACATATATTGGAACATTGGAATAGTTATTACTAGAATTTGCATGACATTGAATGTAATAACTAATGTTGGAGAGACTTGACCAATATTTTATGGGGGACACAACACCTTACACCATCCATCGTAGCCTTAATCAGTCTTGTCAGCTTCCCAGGGAAGCCGTTCTCGTCCATCATTTTCCATAGCTCCACACGTTCCACCGTGTCATATGCGGCTTTAAAGTCGATGAACAGGTGATGGGAGGGGTTTGAACCCCCAAAACCCTCCCCTTGCGCACGGGCCTGGTGGGTTGTGTCATTTTCCTTCTGTAAAGTTCATTGCCCCCATATGTGGTACATAATGCAATGCAAACTACTCAAATTGATGCCAGCTAGTGGTGCGTTTGAAAGGTATGCTGGGTGGGAGTGGGCATAGCATAGTTGGTAAGTCATTTGCCTTGTACGCAGCCTACCTGGGTTCGATTCCTAACCGCATATAAAGTTATAGATTTTCTTCATATTTTTATAACCCGAAGAGGCGAATAACCTTAGGGTTAAAATCTGTATAATTGAAACGCATAAAAAAGTTGCATTCTGACGTTAGTGTGCTTCTCGAGGGTTTATCAACCGTGACTCTCATGGGAGGTCGGTTTACAACAAACACATCAAATATAAACATTTTCTGCTTATAATTTCGAAAACAAATGTACGACAATAAAAAAACACGATAATCCAAGCAAACTTCAAGTATTCCGCTGCTTGCAGGTATTTGATTTCCATCATTTATTTTTTTGCCTCCTATCAAATTTCATTCGGATTTTTAGTATTTTGTGGTAACCGCAAGGTGCCACGTTGGATTTCAAAACGGAGCCAATAGTCAAATTTCGCCTTCTACTAATCACTACCTTTCAAATGACACTCGTATAGATGGTGGTTTTAAGTGTTTTGTGGTAACCAGAAGCCGCCATCTTGGATTTCAAAATAACACCAAACGTAAAATTTCGCCTACTACTAATCACTACCTTTCAATTGACACTCATATTGATAGTGGTTTCAGGTGTTTTATGGTAACCGGAATCCGCAATCTTGGATTTTAAAATGGCGCCAATCGTGAATTTTCGCATTTTATTAATCAATACCTTTCAAATGACACCCATATTGATGGTGGTTTTAAGTGTTTTGTGGTAACCGGAATCCGCCATCTTTAATTTCAAAATGACGCCAATCCTTAACCATCGCCTTCTAGTAATCAATACCTTCCAAATGACATCCATATGGATGGTGGTTTTGAGTGTTTTATGATAACCGGAAGCCGCCATCTTGGATTTCAAAATGGCACCAATCGTTAACTATCGCCTTCTAGTAATCAATACCTTCCAAATGACACTCATATTGATGGTGGTTTTAAATGTTTAATGGTAACCGGAACCCGCCATCTTGGATTTTAAAATGGCGCCAATCGTTAATTTTCGCATTCTACTAATCAATACCTTTCAAATGACACTCATATTGATGGTGGTTAAAGACGTTTTATGGTAACCGTAAGCCGCCATCTTTGATTTCAAAATTCCGCCGATCGTCAATTTTCGCATTCTACTAATCAATACCTTTAAAATGACACCCATATTGATGGTGGTTTTAAGTGTTTTGTGGTAACCGGAAGCCGCCATCTTGGATTTCAAAATGGCGCCAATACCTTTAAAATGACACCCATATTCATGGTGGTTTTAAGTGTATTATGGTAACCGGAAGCCGCCATCTTGGATTTCAAAATGGCGCTAATCATCAATTTTTGCTCTCTACTAGTCTCTACCTTTCAAATGACACCCATATTGATGGTGGTTTTAAGTGTTTTATGGTAACCGGAAGCCGCCATCTTGGATTTCAAAATGGCGCCAACCATCAACTTTCGCATTCTACTAATCAATACCTTTCAAATGACACCCATATTGATGGTGGTTTTAAGTGTATTATGATAACCGCAAGCCGCCATCTTGGATTTCAAAATGGCGCCAATCGTCAATTTTCGCATTCTACTAATCAATACCTTTCAAATGACACCCATATTGATGGTGGTTTAAGGTGTTTTATGGTAACCGGAAGCCGCCATCTTGGATTTCAAAATGGAGTTAATCATCA
The DNA here is from genome assembly GCF_030247195.1 of Topomyia yanbarensis. Taxonomy (NCBI): domain Eukaryota; kingdom Metazoa; phylum Arthropoda; class Insecta; order Diptera; family Culicidae; genus Topomyia; species Topomyia yanbarensis. The sequence continues at coordinate 285,637,015 of NC_080671.1, read as the reverse complement.
ATTTCCGCCATTCGAAAACTTCCCAGCTGCCATTGGCTAAAAGACAAAGTTACCCGAAAATTCTAAAAAAAATCTAAAAATAAACGCAACACTTTTTGGTTCTAGTCACTTAAATTTTTTAGGTGAGAATTTAGCCACTTTTTTTCCTCGTCACGGTGACCGTCGTCACTCAAAATGACTCTGGGAATCGCTCTGCCAGGTGACTTCTGTCACCTTGGGTGACTATAGTCACCTAGGTGACTGCGGTGATCGCTTTTTTCGCTCTCACCTCACCCAACTAGGTGAGGTGACGGTGAGAATAGGGCCCCTATACTCGCGTGGAGGCATGAGATAGGAAACTTGTGAGAATTTTGTTATCCTACCATTTGACGACATCCCCGACCAAGCTCTCTTTCCTGTTTGAAAGTAATCCTAGAAAACATTCCCTTTCAGGCACGTAGCCAGAGGGGGGGGGGGCTAGGGGGCTAAAGCCCCTCCCGAAATTTTTCCAAAATGAATTTTAAAAACCGGCGACTTTTAACAAAATTTGTTGCTCATTTGGCATGAACAAATTATTGAGAAAAAGTTGAAGAAGGCTATTTCGAAACAACCAAAGGCAATGGTCATGAAATTCAGTGTGCTTTATGCTTTTGCTCGAGCCAGTGCGAAGCGAACGACAAAAATAGTACCTTTTATATGGTGTACCTTGTCTGAAGAATAAAAGAAACTGTTACTATAATTGTTGCTGTAGTAATCTGCCGAGATCAGTGAGTAGCAGCAGCAACAAGTGGTGTTCCAGCCAACGTCTCTTGGCAGAGTCTGGCAGATTCTTTAACAAGTTAAATTTGATTCTGTCTGGCCCTGGGGCTTTATTGTTACTTGATAAGAGAGCAAGTGAGAACTCCACCATCGAAAACGGTGTTTTATTCGCGTTATTGTCAGGGGACGCGGCGCGGTAGATCTTCTGTGCCGGGGCGGAATCCGGACAAACCTTCTTGGCAAAATCGAATATCCAACGGTTTGAATATTCCACGCTCTCATTGGTACTGTTTCGGTTTCGTAAGCGCCGGGCCGTACTCCAAAGAGTGCTCATCGATGTTTCTCTCGTTAGTCCGTCGACGAACCGGCGCCAGTAGCTACGTTTTTTGGCTTTTATCAAACTCTTCATGCGTGTTTCCGCCATCGCGTACTGTCGGTAGCTAGCTGGCAGCCCGTCGTCCCGGAAGGTCTTATACGCAGCGGCCTTCTCCGCGTACACGTCTGAGCACTCTTTGTCCCACCATGGATTGGGAGGACGCCCGCGTGAATTCGCGTCTGGTACGCGTTTAGTCTGAGCTTGAATCGCGGTATCGAGAATCAATCCAGCCAGGAACCCGTACTCTTCCTCCGGAGGAAGCTCTTGTGTCGATTTTACTTTTTCGGATATCGCGGACGCGTAGCTCTTCCAATCAATATTTCGTGTGAGGTCATACGAAACATTGGTTGTATTCGGTGGCCCTGAACCGTTAGCAATATTAATTACGATTGGCAGATGGTCGCTGCCGTGGGGATCAGAGACTACCTTCCACATGCAATCTAACCGCAGCGATGTCGAGCAGAGGGACAGATCTAAGGCGCTCGGACGTGCTGGAGGGGCAGGAATCCGTGTAATTTCACCCGTATTCAAAATGGTCATATTGAAGTTGTCGCAAAGCTCATGGAGTAGGGTAGATCGATTATCGTCATGAAGGCAACCCCATGCCATGCCGTGGGAGTTGAAGTCACCTAAAACGAGCCTCGGTGCGGGGAGGAGTTCCGCAATATCGCAAAGCCGTCGGTGGCTAACTGAGGCTCTAGGGGGGATGTAGGTGGAAGCAATGCAAAGGTCTTTGCCTTTAATTCTGGTTTGGCAAGCGACAACTTCAATGCCTGGTGTCGAGGGGAGGTTGATCCGATTGAAAGGATAGCACTTTTTGATCCCCAAAAGTACTCTTCCGTAAGAGTCTTCTCGATCCAAGCGAATAATATTAAAATCGTGAAAGTGTAGGGTTATTTCTGAAGTGAGCCATGTCTCGCATAGGGCAAATGCATCGCATTTCAAATTATTTAGTAAGATTTTAATCGAATCGTTTTTCGGGATAATACTTCTGCAATTCCACTGTAGAACAGTGATTAAATCCTTGACCTCGTTCAATGAATTAGCCATCGAAGGATACAATCGCTGAAAGGAGGGGCCATTTCGCAGTGAACTGCATCAAGAATGTTTTTACTGCGGGGAGAAAGCTTATCAAGATACTTTTAAGGGGGTCAGAAATGTTCAACGCTGTAAGAATACGGTCCACAATGTCAGAGAAATTTATTAAGCCAGCACTGTTTTCTTTCTCTGGCTGAGATATGGGAACACTTGGGGTTTTTGATGTTCCTGGAAGTGCTGGGAACTCCTTTTCTGAGCTCAGGTTACTGAGACCGGGAGCGACTTGCTTCGGTTTTACAACAGTACTTCTTTGAGTAGTCATTTTAGGGGGACCATGAAGAGACAACTTCTGGCCTTTACGACGAAGCTTGGAAGAGGAAATGTTCTTCCTTTTTCTACTACTTCTAGGCACACCAGAAGATATTCCCTCCTGGGGTTCATCAAAGTCGCCTTCGTCAGTAGACAAGCTGGTAAAGATGTTCGTAGAGACAGGTGGCGTAGCTATCTTAAGCATTTCTGCAAAAGATCGCTTAGAGCGTCCCTGAAGGCAACGCTTAAGATTTTCCTCGCGCTGTTTGTACGCGGGACATGAAGGGAGATCATGTGGGTTTCCCCCACAGTAGAGACACTTTTCGATATCTCTACCACAGGAATCATCCGCATGATTCCCACCGCATTTCCCACAGCGGGCTTTATTGCTACAATGGGAGGCTGTGTGTCCCAATTGTTTGCAATTAGTACAGTTCATGACCCGCGGCACAAAGAGGCGAACAGGTAGACGAACCTTGTCAAAGAGGAGGTAATTGGGCAGGGCAGAGCCGGCGAAGGTCACCCGATAAGAGTCTGAGTTGACGTATGTTTTCTTCCCGTCAGCTGCGACTGATGCTGAATGCAAACGTTTGCATTCCAGTATCTGGCTTAAGCATGGGGTCTTTGAAACAGCCAGTCCCATATTTTAGCAGGTCCTCGCAATTCAGACTCGAATCGGAAACGACCCCACTGACTTCAACCCTGCTAGCTGGAATATACACCCTGTACTCCCTCGTAAAGGGCTCGTAGCCAGCAATATCATTTGCCTGAGTTGAACTGTTAACAACCACCCGAAGCTTATCAGGGCGAATTTCTGTCACGGCCGAATACCGGTCTGTCAGAACGCGAGAAATCTGTAACAGATTCAAACACTTTTTTTCTTTGGTCCGAAAGAAGATCACAAATGGCCCGGTGGCCGAGCTCGGATATACTTTGAGCCGGGGAGCCGATATTGTTTCGACGTCCATCTCACCTTGAGACGAACCGCCGTCAGGGGAAGTCATTTTTGCACGGGCCTATTGCCCAGTGCACGTTATTAAGACAACCAAGAAGGGGAAACGAAAACTAATACTTAGCTTGTGTAGGTAACGGTATCCAGACGGCTTACTAGAAGAACACTGCTTCACTTCACTGACCGGCTAACGGTACAGAAACAGAAACACAAAAGAAGGGAAAAAATACTGAAACCTCAACTAGGCGTAGAGTGTGCAAATAACCTTGAACGCGGATTAACACTATTTGTCGCTATAGAGTGTACGGACCGATGACAAAAGACTTCTATCTCGACTGAGTGCTCGATAACGAATGATTATGCTAATATTGATGATTATAAGGAAAAATATACACGAGAAATAAGTAAAAAAAATAATTTAAAATGATTACCAAATAGAAATAAGAGATTAGAATCACTAAAAGTCGGTAATTGTTTATGAAGTTTATGTAAGTTGATTCCGATATTTTATGAATTAAATACCTAGCTGCTTTCAGAGTCTGGCGTGGGGCCCTACAATCCTGAAATTTTTCCTCCTGAGGAGTTTCTGACATGATTTGTCACAGATCGACCCAACCCCGAGTAAAACTCGTCCATTAGCATAGAATCTGCTGCAGATGTAAGCCTCTCTAAAGACGTCAGACCTCTTCCCAAGGCGAGTGCACGATCTGATTCGAAGAAGTGGCAAGGTCGTAAACGCCGATTGACTCAAATTTTAACCGATTCCCCAATAAAAGCTGTATTGGAGGAGCAGAAAAATGAAATCAAACGTGACCGTACGCTGGTGGCGGAAAAAATCAACGATAGCTGGAAAAAAGTTCACTGAAGCTGCCAAAACTACGTTCAAAAGGGTTAAAAAGTAAAGAGTGGATTCTATTTATACGAAAAAAACGATGTTTTTTTGAATTAAAAGTTTTCCACTGATACATTTGACGTGTTTAACTTATTTTACCAAACTCGGTCAACCTACCCCAGCCATGGGCTTGATTGGCCGATTTTTCTTTCCGCATTTGTTTGCTATTAACTTTTTCCCTGATTTTTTCATGAATGTAAGAAATTACATATGTGCTTATTTTTATTGACGTTTCATTTCACTATTACGAGGAATTCGTTCCGTACTAATAAACTGTTATCCGTAAATCCGTGATATCTGCAACAAACGTGTAAAAGAAATTTCTTTTAAAAGTGAACGGGTCAAAAAGTGGTAAAACAATAGGCAATCACGAAGAGCGACTAAAATGTTGGGACTGATTGAATCTATAAGCCAATAAATTGGGATAAGTGTTTCGATTTCATGTCTTCAGTATGTGACAGTCTTGCGTTCTGTTTTTGCTCGTCATGGAATTAAATGAGAAAGATAATCATAAATAAGAGAGAAAAGAGAGGAAAAAAAATCAACCAATCGAAATCGAATCAAGATCACTCTTCGATCTTTTCTATTCACTCAACACGAGTGCTTTCGGAATTGCGCTCTGATCTTCTCATTTCGTCTTCGTTATCCGTACAACTTTGATGCGTTAGGTGCAACAATTTTATTTGAAACTTTTTCCCAAATAGTTTTATTATTGAGCAGATTAGTGTCCACATATTTATTTAACGAATTGACAAGAAGTTTTGCAATTTTTTCACAGGAAACGGATAATTTGCTGTAATTTAAAAACAGATAACTCTAGCACGCAAATTTGGTAAGTGCGATGTGTTCCCTTCCATGTGTCGGAAGCAAGTGATGCTGACATTATTAAGCTCACCTATGTTTATAGTTTCTAGTTATTTTGGTCGTGTCATCAATGTTATATTTACCATATTTTACGTAAATTAGAAGCATTCACTAATCAGTGCTGAGCAATTTTCTTTCGATTAGTGAACAAGTTCTGAGCAGTTTCGCTCAGTAGATTAAATTGTGGGTAGTTTCCATTAGTAGATTAAATCATTGAAATATATATTTTACATTGTCCAAAATCCCATGAATTCCGAAATAAAACCTTCAATTGTTCAAATATAATATTTACTTAATCTAGGTAGTCTTCTCAAGTTCCAACGGTTTTGCAAGATTGCTGAAAGTCAATAGAGCTAAGGTTCTTATTCTTGCTTTGTAGTGAAATCAGTAGTTTTTTGCACTCACTTCACATTTTGACTTTTACTATAGTTTCAGGGATCTAGGAAAATAAGTCTACAATATTTTTAATTCGTAAGTCCAATTATATAAAAAGTGCCTAAAAAGAATCTACTTAAATAGATAAATAGATAGTTATTCTCAGTTGCCTGATAATATTTCCGCAGATAGTCTTTAACCCATTCCCCACGAGAGTCAAATGAAACAACATATGTTTTTCTAAGGATTGTTATGATTACGACATGTTCAGTATCATTTAAATGGAAAATTTCATAAAGTTGAGCTAACGCAAACTTCGGATGAAGTCACAGAACTAGTAATAGTAGCAAGATGCCTGATCATGAAAATAGGAGTTGAACCTATTTTCCGCATCTACAAATCCCTTGCCTTATCAGAAGATTTGAAGCAAATTTCGACATTCACTTTGTTCGGACATTCTTTGCAACGGTAAACTTGGATTTCACACTGATATATTCCTATCCATGGAGAGAACCTTGAGGTTGGTTTCGTTCTCCTGATTAGAAAATGCGTGTAAAGTTTCGTGACACGGGCTTTTGGATATTTTTCTACTCGTTCCAATTTAGCGTCTTCTACATCTTGTAAACGTGTAGTCTAGGATGCGTAGTATTTTCAAGCAGCCCTAAATACTTTGAACTCTTGAATATTCATTTTTGTAACTAGATAAATTTCTAACTTGGAATTTTTTCGCTAAGTACTTTTCATAATTACGTTCAGTTTCCAGTAAATATCTCAAGTCACCAGAATGAATACATTTATGCAATAATTTTAAGCCCCTCCCGAAACAAAATCCTAGTTACGGGGCTGTTCCCTTTTCAAATCCGCACACACCCTTCCGCCGATCTCATCCACCGCTTCAATATTGAACGCACAGACCGAGCCAGAGTTGAAGCTGCCAATCCCGCAGCAAATTGGACACGGATATGGAGAAATCTCGACAAACATATGATTACGGCCTAAAAGCCAACTGTCAAAATCCACTTTGAATGAAAATTCCGGATAAACCGTTACGCGCCAATCAGAGATGTTTATAGTAACCGAAAGAAAAATATTTTTTCTTTCATAAACTGTTGTGAACTGTGTTCGGCTAGTAACGGTTTGTCCGAAATTTCCATTCAAAGTGGATTTTGACAGTTGGCTTTTAGGCCGTATTCATATGTTTGTCGAGAAATATATCATTTCGAAAGCTGCTACCTAAACAGCGCAGTGCCTTGTATATGTGGGAAAATAAAAAGGTCCCGCACCGGCAACTCTTGCACACCATGAGACGAACGGACGGAGAAAACTGTACACACTGTGGTGAACAAATCGAAACTTTACAGCACAAATTCTTAATGTTGTAGAGTGGGGAATGCGTACACTCTGTTTCAACAACTATTGGCAGTGACTGGAGGACGGCGGTTGCTCGTAAATGAATTATTGATGCCTTGCTAGAGCGATTCGAGGTGACAACAAGAACAAAGGTTCTGAAACTATTATATTGCTAAATCTCGTGCATTCAAAACAGTCAAGATGATAGGGTAGATGTGGATATTTTAGCCTTTAATATCCAAGAAACATTAGTTGTAAATTAATATAAATATTAGATAACCAATTTTAAACACTGATAAAATGACAAATAAATAAACGTATTACAAAAAAAATAGCGGTACAGGACCTACGGGGCGGTTGGATCTTTGGTGGCACACTTCGATCAATCGGCAATGTAAACTCGCCGTCTCTAATATAGGGAGAATTATGTTTCGCTACAGCCACACAATTCACATCTGTAGATATCAAACCGATTCGCAGAACTCCCAGCTGTCGCTGATATTTTGTCGAGAAGCGGTTGATGCCCTCTCTCTAGAACATAGAAAGTAGTATTTTCTGCCAGATAGAAATATCGGTTCCCAATATTTAAATTTCCTCATTACAGACGACAACCAGTTTCAGAGGTATGCAAGAAATTTCTTATTCGTATCCGTTCGTAGATTTTTTGCTTTAACGTTTCGCATGTTCACTGTTTCAATGAAATTGAATTTCAATCAACATCTCTATGTTTATTCCTCCAAGTCTGCATTGAATGAGTTCGTCGTTGGTATCGCCAACGTTCTACACTGGCAGCTCTTCTTCATCTGAACCCACTTTGTTGTCGTCTGGAGTCAATGTGTCAATGTGCATCACGCTTCTCGGCTTTTTAAAAACATTCGAATTGCGGGAAGTTGGTGACGCGTTCCACGGCACCGGACACAAAGTTGATTAACCGCCGGTTATCTTTCGCCTGTCTTATGTTGGTTGTATCCGCATTTAGTACAAAGTGAGAAATTTCTGTGAAATGAATCTGGTTGGGGACCATTCATACATTACGTAACGCAAAAATTGCCCCAAAATTGACCCATGTAACGAATTGTCACAAATTTCTCTATCCAATAAAATACGAATCCTGAATGGAATCAGTATGGATTCCAGCTCAAATGCAACAACTGATTCCGAAACTGATTGAGTCGGAATCGATTGTTGCTTTTGAGTTGGAATCCATACTGACTCCATTTAGAAATCCGAACCGGTTCCGTAATGGATTTAACTGGGTAACAGCGTATTGTGCCTTGCAGGATAATTGCTCGATATGCGATTATATGAAAGCTCAAATCAGATAGGCGAGTGACAGCCGTCTATAAAAATAGAATAAACACACATTGCAAGAGAAGATCCTCTACATTCATTTACAATAGAGACTGATTATCACTCCTATAGTTCGCTTATGTTAGACTGTCTCATTGACTAGTGGCTCCACTGAAATCGGCTTGAGGAGCAACTGCGGCGATATTTGATGCGCATTACAGACTCCCGCAATGTGAGATTTTATTATAAGCGCGACAGTGTGAACGAGGGGTATCAAATGAACGAAATCTGTTTATATTCATTTATAAAAATTAATAAACTTTGCATTTTTCTGCAAATACATTAATAAATTTTGCATTTTTCTGTATAAATTTTTCATTTTTCTGCAAGTACATTTATTAAATCGTCGCTGTTGTGCTATCTTATGACAAGCGCCATTTAGCACTTTTCGAGAAAAACCAATTTTAAAGTTTGAGATAGAATGTCTTGAAATTTATAAATGTTAGAAGCTTTTCGGAGAAGGCGATCGATGCTTCTATCTTTTCTGTAGTAATCTCTCGATTTATGCGAAGATTGGTTGACAATATCGACAGTTTTTGCTTAAAATGTAAACCAAAGTCGCTCGCATACGTGTCATAAGTGTGTATTGATGATAAAAAATGTATAACTTGTCACAAATGTGCAGACTCATAACTGTTCCGTAAAATTATGCGGTATAGATGACTATGCCCAATGTTATACTTTTCCATGCGGTAGTAGCAATTTCAGGTTACAATATATATATATATATATATATATATATATATATATATATATATATATATATATATATATATATATATATATATATATATATATATATATATATATATATATATATATATATATATATATATATATATATATATATATATATATATATATATATATATATATATATATATGTATATATACATCAAAAAGGTTTTTGTTGGCAGACGAAAAAAATATTCTGCTTGCATAAGTGTTCAATAATTTTAAAAACACAAGCCAACAATTCGCAGAAAAAACTATGGTAGGAAAACTTTTGCTCCCAAGACAAGAATCTAGCTAATGATTATGGTTGATCTGCATAGGAATTACATATGTCTTCAGAGACATCTGGTGGCTTGCTATAAGGTTTTTGGTTTATGGCAAGCCAACAAGTTAAGATTGTTGTCTCTTTTTTCATTGTCACAAGATAGCACAACTCGATCATTCGAGAAATTGGCGCTTGTCATATTTGGTGTTTCGCTATATCTCAGTAACCCAGTAGAATTTAAAATTCTGAGAACGCCACATTGTAGAGATCTTATAATTAAGTTACATAGTATATCTAACTCAGTTTACAGCGACGATATATGTTATAGATCTGCCGTAAACACTGCGAAACTTTTCAAGAATGACGCGAGATAATTAATTTTGCATGCATCATATTGGAATTCCTGGAGACGGTAGCAGCCCATAAAAATCAGTTCCTTGCCACTCCGAGAAGGGAGGCGGAACGCATTCTAAGCACTAGCAGCGTTCGGATATTCATTTTCCAAGAGAATCAATTAGGTATTTACAACAAACGAGCACAAGAACGGCAAGCAGCACCGACATACGAAATTCACCTGATTCTAGAATCGGAAGATTCGTGCGAGTATGGGCTAATCACAGCCTAATTGAAAATGTGTTCGTTGGTTTTCAATTTTACGACCACAACTAATTACGTCCTTCCTTCAACTCCTTTCCACGCTTTTCTAAAACTTTCTTCCTTCAACTCCTAGCTCTCTCTTGAGTACTAAGGTTCTTAATATTGAAAAATATACTTAACCTTCCAGTCACTTGCTAATTAAATGCCGTAGCAACAGTGGACAAATTAACTGAATAGATCGGTAACAAAAAATGGTAAAAAAGAATTTACCGTGATGGGGATCCATCGTCGCAGTTTTGGGTGAAAGCTGCCGACACCGTACGAATCAGAAACACATGTAACCATTTGACACAGATGCTGATACAGTCACAGTAGTCGATCAAATAAACCACTCAGGCAGGCAATTTGTGAGGGACCAAAAAAACAAAAACTGGCTCATTCAATGAGTTTTAACGTTGCAAATGCTTAGTGTTGAAGTTTACCGTGACTTAACTTTTTGTCGGTTCCGACAGCATGAAGTAACAAGTTACTTTACGCTTGTCCGGACATGTCGTAGACTCAGGTGATTCGCCTTTTCAAATGCCAAAACATCCTGACTCCTGCGGTAGCAGACAAAGGATTAAGTCACCGCTAAACTTTAAGCATGCTCATATGACACATTCCGCGGGCTTGTACACCAGAATGACGTTTTTGTTTTGTCTTATTTTGGTATCACAATATTTTTTCCTAGATTCGGTAGTGTTTAAACCATTGAAAAGTTATATAATCCAACCATTGTCATTTCGACAAATAGTTGCAAAAAATATATAGAAAAGTAAGTTGAATTTCACGGAAAATGGCTCTTGAATTATTGACTTCTAAGAAAAGTTCTATTTAATGAAACTATTATTGAAATTTTTATCTGTTTAAAGGAATTTGTTCGTTATTGAGTGCAGAACAGTAAAACTAGAAAGATTTGTTTCTTGATTTGACCACTAATACTTTTTGAACTAATAGAAGTTGAGTAAAGCCATGTCAAGTGATCCTCGATTTTTTCGCAAAATCACCGATCTTCTTAAGGTATATTTTATTGTATAGGGATTATGGTGAATAGCTTTTGGTATTAATATTTCGTTACAATTCCTTTTTTTCTTTAAGATATTAACCCTTAAACTTTATTGCATGATAAAATTGAAAATTTTATATCTCAAAAACTACTGAAGATAATTCAATGAATTTTTGCATACTTATGGAATGATATTTGCACTATCTTATAAAAATATTTTTACTTTATAATTGCGTGAATAACGGTACTTTTCATCTATTTAAAATTTTCAATTGTATTTTTCCTTGTGTTCTTCACGCTAAAAATTTTCAAAACGTATGTTAAGTTATGCGGCAATCTTTCACCTTCAATAATCTGTATTTATAATTTTTCATTTTTGTTCCTATCGAGAGTTATGGAGGATTTTGTAACAGTGCGCTGTTTCAACGCACGGCCCACTTTGATGCAGCCCGCGAGAACGTTCATATTGGCAACGTCGCACGTCACTACGTCAGAAAGCGCATCGTGTAGGAAGTGCGCATCGCATGACTAAAAGAAACCATATCTCTCGATTAGCGCAAAAGGGCAAACTTTTCAATACGAATTATCGAAGGTAATTTTTTTCCGGATATTTTGAGATGCGTTAAATTTTTTTGACTGAAGTGCACAACGAAAATTATAGCTGTTAAATATATTTTTTATTATTATAATTTAACGCTACTAACGATTAACATCTTTAAAAACACTTTTGTTAGTCAAAATACATCTACGTTATATCCAAATTCTTTTTTAGTCTACAACATTACTATATGAAAGTGGAAAATCTTATGCCAACAGCATTTTATTTCACGTTTTTATTTTCACCGAGTGAACAACGATGTGCTTTTGAAAAAAGTTTACGTAAAATCTGTTGTTCAATCGCATCGATGTTGGGGTTTTTTATCACTATTGCTTCTGTTAATTCTGTTGATTGGTGGTTCTCCAAGTTCTGGTACGATATCATTTATTTTTGTCGAATTTCAATTATTCATCAACGATCTTTATTTCAAAATCCTCGTTACAGTTTTCCGCATGTACCTGTTGAGTCATCGAATATTCCAGTTCCATTACTTTGGCAAACACTATAAGAAGAAAAATTAAACGCGTAAATTTTCCTATATTTTAAACGCGTTATAGAGGAACCCATTACTATAAACATTGGATGTAAAATCGAAAATTTAAGGAAAATTGTGTTTTGTTCATGTCCATATTTATTTTCGTTGTATTTTTTGCGCCCATTACGACATATGCTACACATGTATTGACCAATATAATTTTTAAATATATCACTCCACATGGATGCCATAAAAACAAGATACGACGAACATATTTATGAATTTTTTTTAACGGAATACATCATTCGTGTGATCGACCCATATTTATAACATAAATCAATCGAATGTTTTTTTGAGCAAATATTGTATATCTTGAGATAATATAGCATTTCGTCCAGTTCTCTCTATATGGGAAACACCCAAGTGCGATCGAAACAAAAACAAACGTCAAAACGTTTTCTCACTCGCACTGATGCAAATTAAATGAGCGCGTAATTTAACGCACGACCCGATGACGCATGGCTGAAAAGGCGCTATGTGGATTTAAGAAAAGATTCACAATCTACCTCTTAGACAGAACCAAGTGAAAATAAAACGTGGTGAAGTATGTCAATTTGTGAAAAATATGCTAACGCAGATTAAAACATGCCCACTGCTCAACTTTGCTCATCGGCTGGCAATAACCGAGCGCACTTGTCCGAGGTATTGAGTGACAGAAAATTAAATAACTCTTGAACAATATAATAACGCTAAAGAGCATGCAAATTACTCAGAAAAAATTCACTTTCAATTATCCATAAAGAAAAGCTTGTCTTTTTGCTTTAATCTCAGAGATGCCATTTTTGAACATGAGATACGCTCCTTCAAAGCGATGCGCATTAGGACGTTGCGACGTGCGGCATTGCCAATAGGTACGTTCTCGCGGGTTGCATCAAAATGAGCCATGCGTTGAAACAGCGCACAGTTACAAAATCCTCTATAACTCTCGATAGGAACAAAAATGAAAAATTATAAATACAGATTATTGAAGGTAAAAGATTTTCGCATAATTTGACATAAGTTTTGAAAATTTTTAGCGTGAAGAACACAAGAAGAAATACAACTGAAAACTTTAAATAGATGCAAAGTACCGTTATTTACACAATTATAAACCAAAAACATTTTTATAAGATAGTGCAAATATCATTCCATAAGTGTGCAAAAATTCATTGAATTATCTTCAGTAGTTTTTGAGATACAAAATTTTCAATTTTATCATGCAATAAAGTTTAAGGGTTAATATCTTAAAGAAAAAAAGGAATTGTAACGAAATATTTATACCAAAAGCTAATCACCATAATCCCTATACAATAAATTATACCTCATGAAGATCGGTGATTTTGCGAAAAATTCGAGGATCACTTGACATGGCTTTACTCAGTTTTGTTTGTTTCTGCGTTGTAACGTCACGAAAAATGCCCATTTTTTAATTTTATTAAAAACTAAAATTTTGGTCAAATTTTTATTCCGGATTCTCTTTGTATTCAAAAATATTTTTCTAAAAAGCCTACAATTTCTTTTATTGGATATGCGGAACTAAAGTTAGAACAGGATACACTTTGCGTTGTAACGTCACGCAATTCAACTTTTATCAGGCGCTTGAATGATTTATCAGATATAGTGTCAAATTTTCCTACGTATGGTTTCTTTAAACGCTTTCAAGTTGTTTCGTAAACAAGAAATTATACTAGCGTGATATTCATAAATTCAGAATGCATATCCTTAAGTACTTAAGGGGTTATATACCATTGACACATTCTTTCCTGACGGTACAACGATTTGACCAACCTTCCTTCTATAAATCTGTTATAACTTTTTCAAATAAACTCCTTCTTCAAACCTAATTATAGATTTAGAAAATAAACAAAATTTTATATAAGATTTGATCTACAACACTTGAATGCACTGCAGGAGTTATTTTTAATACATTATATTTCTTTAAAAGTCCACCTACACTGTACTCTCCTAGACGCTGGTTACATGATACGTTCCAATGCAATCACGCTAACAGCAACGTAGTCCAGGACATGTGATGGAAGGTTGTGAGGGAATTTCCGAACTTTGTTCTCGGGTTAGTATTTAGCCATGAATAATAATGCGTTCCCTGAATATTTCTTTTCCCCCAGTAATCAACCATTCCACACTTCGCCATCATCGACGAGACGCCCGTTTTAAGGTTCTCCGCAACCTTCGTTGTAGTCGCACGTGCCGTCAGTTAGTAACTAACCAATTCTTCCGTTACAAGCCCAAATACATCATCGAAGCAGCTACACTATCGAAATGCCTGAGGTATTAAATCCAATATTGACGGGTATCTATTCGAATTTACGGGAGGTTGTAAAAACATAATTGGGTCTACAGAGACCTATCTGGGTGACCGCACTAAATCGTCTCACTTGTTTAGAGTCGGATAAAAAGGCTTTGGCTCATCTCAAATGAGCCCAAAAAAGATAGATGAGGGAGTGTTTATTGGTGTTTGCAAACTTTTAAAAACCCGTCGAATTGACGATTGGATGTAACACATTCTTTCGCAACATCACGGCGATGTGGCGTGTTCTTTTTCTCTGAATCTTTGTAACTATAATTTATACAATATTTCAGTATACTTAGAACTGTCGATTGTCTGGCGCTTAAATTGTGCTCGCTTTGTCATATAAATTTACTTGCTTAAGTACAACAATACAAATATCATACAATAAACTCGGATCGGGAATTTGATTCCTTACCAAATTATACAAAGCAATATTGCCAGTTTATTTTTGTTTGTGAAATATGTAATAAAAACTGCTATTCTGGCTCCGTTAAACTATCATATTGAGCCGTGTCAAATATATAAATATGTCAAATGACTCAAATTTATCCACAACAGATATGAAAAAAAATCTTGGTTTAATCAATTATTTCTGCTACAAATAAAAAAACAACCCCATATTGTTATTCGAGTAAATTTTTATTAAAATGGCTAAATGTGATAAATATTTAAAATTTTACTCAAAACAATAGCACCAGCGTAACTTACAGAGTTATAGAAAAGTTGAAGATTTTCGTGACGTTACAACGCAACGAGATATCGCTTTTCTGAGAAAGGAGCGTTGTAACGTCACGAAAATTAAAAGATGCTTAATAAAAAACAAAACAATACAAAAAATATATTTAATGACACCTAGTTATGCGTCTGCTATTTATAAATACATCATAGAAGATTTGTTCTTGTTGAAAATCTTATAGAGCTGACATTTTGACTTTTATGGAAATACGTTGAAAGTTCTAAAGTTGTGACGCGTTGTAACGTCACGTTTCATTATCAGTTATAAAACAATACTCTTCCAGTATATTCAGTTTATGTTTATTGAATCTTTAGTGAAATTAGTGAAATAGTGTCTACTTTCCGAATCTGTAATTAGTTTTGATGTAGGCGTTCATTTGATAAAGTTATAACATATTTATGGAATGAAGAATCGTCAAATCGTTGTAACGTCACGAAAGAATGTGTCATATGACCCTTTGCACGCTTTTATAAAATTATCTTTCTTCAACTCCTTGCTCTTCTTTGAGTATTATGGCGTTTAATATTGAAAAATATACTTCACCTTCCAGTCCCTTGCTAATTAAATGCCATAACAACAGTACACAATTCTTCTTGATCAAAATGCAGTATTGTGCAACTCGCCACGACATCCGGAGGAGCAGCAATAATTAAAAGTACGAGTCCAAATTTTAAACTGAAAATCTTATAATCCGTCTCCGTCCCCATTTAACCAAAGATTACTCATAAACGGGCAAGATTTGTATAATGTTCCAAATGGAGAATTCTTAGAGGAACACGAATTGTCTTGAAACATAGTGGACTTACGTGGACAAAAAAAGTATTTCAATAATTTGGCAAAAACGTGTGTTGAAACTTTCTGCTACAAAAGCGCGAAAGTTATTGACATTTTCTATCAGCAAGAAAAATAATATCTTTTGACATCAATACACATAAATAAAGTACACACCATCAGCTTTCCATTATTCCAGCATTAAACCAGCATTTTTATCAAAATTAAGCTACACTTGAATAACACTGATATTCCGAACGCTCGATACAAAACAAACAAGGCAAAACGACTACGGAACCTCATATTATCTGATATGCTTTAGGCTTTCTCTCAGGATTTTAACTACGTGTGAGTTTAAGTTACCTACTGTGTTGTCATTTTTCCCACCCTTCCAATTCTCCCTCCTCCTGCTTTCCTTCCGCAGGGAAATGATGAGAATACGCAGCAAAGCACAAATCTCCGACTACATATGAGGAACGGGCAATTTAAGCCAACATATTCTGATTCCTGATATTGAAACGTCAGAAAAGGTGAACTCTCAGTATTAATACCGTATAGTTCGTACGTAGGAATACTTTATAATGACCAGTTAAATCTTTGTCCGGTTTTAAAACCTTTTCCGGCTATTTAAACCACCTCTTCCATACATTGTCTTTACCCTCTAGTAGTTATAATCTAGAAACCAGCACGTAAAAATACCTCTTACCTTAATACTGCATCTTCTAAACTAGATGTAGAAATTCTGTGTCCGGCAACATTGATAACATCATCATCGCGAGCTGTTACAAACAAGTAACCTTTGTCGTCTTTATACCCGGCATCCATCGTATCGTAGAACCCCTAGGAAGTAATGAGAAAATAACTATAGGTAACCAATTGTAGTGTATTTGACAGTAGAGCTTACAGGGTATTTATGGAAATATACTTTTTCAAATAAATCATTGTTACGGTATAGTGTGGACATTGTTCCTGGGGGAAGCGGTAGTTTTACAACTATACGACCTAGTTCATTCGCATCCGCTTCAGATCCATCTGGATGCAAGACGCGAACTATGAAGAATTAGAGAAAAATAAACAAAAAATTAGCACCTTGCTCACATATAACATTAATGTATTACTATCGTATCCGCAAAATGGGAGGCCTGTGGTAAACTGGGGTGGATTTAAGTTGTGAGCTAATCCAACACATGTCGCAGTGATTGCTGATCCAGTTTCGGTCTGCCACCAATTATTCAATACTGGCACTGCGAAAATCTTTTCAATCCAACTCTGTAACAAAGCACATATCACTGTGACAGCTATAGTAATTTTGTTCGTTTAGTCAAACCTTTGTTTCAAAATCACAGTGCTCCCCTGCAATGAAAATCGCTCGTAGGGATTGGAGGTTATATTTCCTTCCATATTCGATATCAGGATCAACTCGTCGTAATACTCGAAACGAGGTAGGAACTGAGAATAAAGCAGTGACTTTGTGCTGCTCAATGATGCGAAAATATTGGCCAGGGTCAGGTGTACGGTCGGGTTTACCTTCATACATAACACTTGTAGCTCCAAACAACAAAGGCCCATAGCAAATATATGAATGACCAACCACCCAGCCCATATCTGATGCGTTCCACCAGACGTCTTCAGGTCGCACCCCATAAATTGTATCCATCGTATACATCAGAGTTACCAGATATCCTCCAGTTGGGCGTTGAATACCTTTCGGTTTATCTTTAGAGAAAAATGGTTTTGTAAATGATATTTTGGAAAGATCATTATTATCGCAGATTGTTAATAAAACACACCTGTTGTACCAGAGGTATACAAGATATAAAGAGGATCATTTGCTTCAACAGGCACACATTCAGTTGGTTCATCCAGCACAGATTCCCAAGCAACATCCATTCGTTTATCTAATTCAGAGACTAATATATTAGTTCTTTGGAATATTACATTCACTTGTGGTTTCCATTTTGATATTTCTACAGCTTCGTGTAGAATATCGATGTATCGTATAATTTTATTTGGTTCGATTCCACAGTTTGCGGCTATAATAACTTTTGGTTCTGCGTGTTCGATACGAGTGCAAAGTTCATTAGCAGCAAAACCTAAAACAAATCATTAGTTTAAGGAGCAGTCACATTACTTTTAACTATGCTTACCACCAAATACTACGGAATGAATAGCCCCAAGCCGCACTGTTGCCAACATAGCCATAATTGTTTCCGGAATTAGCGGCATATATATTACAACTCTATCACCTTTGCTTACTCCTAATTTTTTCAAACCACCAGCTAGACAAGATACCTAAAATGTAGGTAAATACGAATTAATTCCAAAGTTAGGGCTATTTACTTTTTTAGCATGAGTTTGGATTTTTTTTCAATTTATCTCGATTGGTAACATCAATCCTGCTCATTTTTAATTAGTTAAAAGTGATGAGGTCTTCATCCAATTCAAATTGCGTATGACGAAAAGAAATAAATGCAAAAACTATTAACAATGATTATAGACAAAGAGAAATACCGTGACTTCTCAATCGATTTTCAATGTTATTTCAGCCTAATATTGTTCTGTACTTTATTATAACTCATATGCAAAAATAAAAACGCTTTTGATCCACCTCACATTCAGTCAGGAATCAGTAGCGCCTGGCTCAAAAGGCACGTTCTCCATGTTGATCGGAGATTTGTGCCTTGCAATGATTTGTTTTTTCATTATTTCTTATGCAAAATTCCCAAGTGGGAAAATTTTTGGACAAGACCAATTTCTTTGTGCATGAGAGCACATGCCTTACATGAAGTATGGTTTTTTTTAGTGTTTCGGATTCTCCTCGTCAGTAACTAGCACCATCTGGGTGTCCAGTTAGACTATGTATCTGAACTAGTACCCAAATTAGCACTAGTTAGACACTAAATTCCAAAAAGTCACACGTCTTGCGTGAACACTAAACCACTGGCTTATACCGAGTGATGTCTCGATAGTAAGCACAGTGGTTCTGTTTGCCGACGAGGAATATGAACCGAAACTGTCTTTTGGTATGAGTACCAAACGCCTGGAATTATGCAAAATTCCCAAGTGGGAAAAATTTTGGACAAGACCAATTTCTTTGTGCATGAGGGCACATCCTTATATGAAGTATGGTTTTTTTGTTTTAGTGTTTCGGATTCTCCTCGTCAGTAACTAGCACCATCTGGGTGTCCAGTTAGACTATATATCTGAACTAGTACCCAAATTAGCAAACGCCTGGAATTATGCAAAATTCCCAAGTGGGAAAAATTTTGGACAAGACCAATTTCTTTGTGCATGAGAGCACATGCCTTACATGAAGTATGGTTTTTTTTAGTGTTTCGGATTCTCCTCGTCAGTAACTAGCACCATCTGGGTGTCCAGTTAGACTATGTATCTGTACTAGTACCCAAATTAGCACTAGTTAGACACTAAATTCCAAAAAGTCACACGTCTTGCGTGAACACTAAACCACTGGCTTATACCGAGTGATGTCTCGATAGTAAGCACAGTGGTTCTGTTTGCCGACGAGGAATATGAACCGAAACTGTCTTTTGGAGTACCAAACGCCTGGAATTATGCAAAATTCCCAAGTGGGAAAAATTTTGGACAAGACCAATTTCTTTGTGCATGAGGGCACATCCTTACATGAAGTATGGTTTTTTTGTTTTAGTGTTTCGGATTCTCCTCGTCAGTAACTAGCACCATCTGGGTGTCCAGTTAGACTATATATCTGAACTAGTACCCAAATTAGCAAACGCCTGGAATGTCTAACTAGTGCTAATTTGGGTACTAGTTCAGATACATAGTCTAACTGGACACCCAGATGGTGCTAGTTACTGACGAGGAGAATCCGAAACACTAAAACAAAAAAACCATACTTCATGTAAGGCATGTGCCCTCATGCAGAAAGAAATTGGTCTTGTCCAAAATTTTTCCCACTTGGGAATTTTGCATAATTCCAGGCGTTTGGTACTCATACCAAAAGACAATTTCGGTTCATATTCCTCGTCGGCAAACAGAACCACTGTGCTTACTATCGAGACATCACTCGGTATAAGCCAGTGGTTTAGTGTTCACGCAAGACGTGTGACTTTTTGGAATTTAGTGTCTAACTAGTGCTAATTTGGGTACTAGTTCAGATACATAGTCTAACTGGACACCCAGATGGTGCTAGTTACTGACGAGGAGAATCCGAAACACTAAAACAAAAAAACCATACTTCATGTAAGGCATGTGCCCTCATGCAGAAAGAAATTGGTCTTGTCCAAAATTTTTCCCACTTGGGAATTTTGCATAATTCCAGGCGTTTGGTACTCATACCAAAAGACAGTTTCGGTTCATATTCCTCGTCGGCAAACAGAACCACTGTGCTTACTATCGAGACATCACTCGGTATAAGCCAGTGGTTTAGTGTTCACGCAAGACGTGTGACTTTTTGGAATTTAGTGTCTAACTAGTGCTAATTTGGGTACTAGTTCAGATACATAGTCTAACTGGACACCCAGATGGTGCTAGTTACTGACGAGGAGAATCCGAAACACTAAAACAAAAAAACCATACTTCATGTAAGGCATGTGCCCTCATGCACAAAGAAATTGGTCTTGTCCAAAATTTTTCCCACTTGGGAATTTTGCATAATTCCAGGCGTTTGGTACTCATACCAAAAGACAGTTTCGGTTCATATTCCTCGTCGGCAAACAGAACCACTGTGCTTACTATCGAGACATCACTCGGTATAAGCCAGTGGTTTAGTGTTCACGCAAGACGTGTGACTTTTTGGAATTTAGTGTCTAACTAGTGCTAATTTGGGTACTAGTTCAGATACATAGTCTAACTGGACACCCAGATGGTGCTAGTTACTGACGAGGAGAATCCGAAACACTAAAAAAAACCATACTTCATGCAAGGCATGTGCCCTCATGCACAAAGAAATTGGTCTTGTCCAAAATTTTTCCCACTTGGGAATTTTGCATAATTCCAGGCGTTTGGTACTCATACCAAAAGACAATTTCGGTTCATATTCCTCGTCGGCAAACAGAACCACTGTGCTTACTATCGAGACATCACTCGGTATAAGCCAGTGGTTTAGTGTTCACGCAAGACGTGTGACTTTTTGGAATTTAGTGTCTAACTAGTGCTAATTTGGGTACTAGTTCAGATACATAGTCTAACTGGACACCCAGATGGTGCTAGTTACTGACGAGGAGAATCCGAAACACTAAAACAAAAAAACCATACTTCATGTAAGGCATGTGCCCTCATGCAGAAAGAAATTGGTCTTGTCCAAAATTTTTCCCACTTGGGAATTTTGCATAATTCCAGGCGTTTGGTACTCATACCAAAAGACAGTTTCGGTTCATATTCCTCGTCGGCAAACAGAACCACTGTGCTTACTATCGAGACATCACTCGGTATAAGCCAGTGGTTTAGTGTTCACGCAAGACGTGTGACTTTTTGGAATTTAGTGTCTAACTAGTGCTAATTTGGGTACTAGTTCAGATACATAGTCTAACTGGACACCCAGATGGTGCTAGTTACTGACGAGGAGAATCCGAAACACTAAAACAAACAAAAAACCATACTTCATTATTTCTTGATAAGGAGGATAGAGGCAGGTGGTAAGGTTAGGGATAAGGAAGTAAACGACACACAGAACATAGACAATACGGAAGTATTCTTCACTCCCATAGAACTAAAGACACTTCTCGATGAGCGGATATATCCACACCGCCGAGGGGATATTGAGATAACGAAACGACAGCACCCCCGAAGAGATACTGTCATTCAAATTCGGCAAATTCAGAAATTCCAAGCAAACTGGAGCGGTTGCATCAAAACCCCGAAGGGGTATTGAGACAACAAAACGACAACACCCCCGATTTAAATCGATTAAGGTTTATAAACTTTCGCCGTAACTTTTTTGAAGCCAAAGTTCACTTTATAACCATGCTTTGCTAGAAAGTCCAATGATTGATCTTCGATATTGGAAAAATACTGCTGTATTTTCTCTGTACTCGACTTGTTTCACAGAACAGCAAACTGCCCGCGAACCATTATTATGAAAATCTAGCCTCATTAAAACGTCAGAACTCTTTAAACATTCCTTGGGATTCCAAGGAATGTAAACCAATACCTTATTCTGATGAAGGCTATATGGTTCGGCAATAAAACGGAACTCTCCTACTTATCACCTCCAATTTCTGTTTCAGCCAGATACAGCTTTGTTCGTTATCCGGAGAGAACCAAACAATGCCATACCTTAAGGGGTTATATACAAAATTGTGGCGAAAAATCGAAATGAGTTCGTCATTTTTTTAAAGCGTTTTGCGAAAATTTTATTTGAAAAAGCGAAAAACAGATCGTTGGTAGCACTATCGATGATAGATAAAAACATGTTGAATTAAAAAACTATTCAAGGTTGACGGAGTTATGGCCGATCCCCCGAAAAGAGTTTTTTTGGCAGAGGGTTACGGTGAACGCTGTCCAAGCCGAACCACTCAACTGAAATCCAAAAACTAAAAAGATTATTGAAGGAAAATTTATTGTGGTGTATTTGAACGGATCGATTTCCCAATATTTTTTTTAAGTAGAATACTTCTAACGTTTCAGTATAGGGGCCCCGTTTCAAAATTTTTAGCTGGTATTTTACCCGAGACTTTGAACGCAAATATCTGCTGTTCTACTGAAAGGAAACTTTAGATTTTTGCACAATCTGGTTAGAAATATGTGCAACAATTTTGTAACTAATTTTGTAGAATGTACAATTACTGAAAATAACGGAAATATTCGATTTTGTGAAAGCAGGTATTATCTGTTTCATGATTGGTTCGTACAATTCGATTACAAGCGAGCCAGAGGAGCTATCCTCCTCTCTGTCGATGAAAGTTAACTTTTTCGTTCGACGACCGGCCCCTTTGGCTTCGAACATAAACTGTATCAAGTATAAAGCCGGGGGTCGTATGCAAGCACGGCATCATTCGTGTGTTACACTCGTACTGGCTACAACAGTACGTTCTGTCGGCCGTATCTCACTTTCTCGTCTAGCGCGAGGTACAGATTGCCTTTCTTTTGCTGTTGCTGGATGAACTGGTCAAACATACCGTATCGTAAGGTACCTAGGGTGACCATATCAAACGAGTAAAAAACCAGGACAGTTCAAAGGGAACTATCCATCACCTCTTAATCGAAAAACATTGCTGGGGTCAGGTAGGCATAGCTCAGTCAAAAAAGATGGGTGGGTAATGTCAGAGACATAACCGGAGTGAAGTAGAATACACTTTAGACCGGTAAATTCTGCTCTGGAATTAGCAATTTCTATGCGATTTTGTCGTCTTTTGCACATTCATAGTTTATTTGGAGTATTTTTGGAATTATCAAGTTGACAATTTGCAACATTCTTTGAAAATATTGTTGAACTTTTATGAATGACGTCGTCCTACTACCAGCATCAGAGAAGTAGCAGATCAGCATTTTTCGCTACATGGCCTGTACCAAACAGACCGCTCGTAAGTCCACCGGCGGAAAGGCTCCCCGCAAGCAGTTGGCAACAGCCCCCTGGCAACCCTATACTATCATATGGAGTTTGACAGCGACCGACATATATGGGGCGTTATAGCTATAAAGCCCCAAACAAAGAATTATGTTCGGCACTATGCTCGATATTCAAGCATTCCGCACGACGTTTTGCATCTTGTGGGATGATTTAATATCATATCATTCAAAAAATCGACATTTTGTAACTAAATACAGCTTCTAATCATTCGGTTCAAAATCAATGTTTTGCTTTCATGGCAGTGATGCTGGCTGTACAGAGACGTCGTCCTTGACAGGGAGCTGGTTGGCAACGAAGGCCGTGTAAAAGTGCCCCAGTCACGGTTGGCGTTAAGAAGCCTCATCGCTACCGAACAGAAACTGTCGCCCTGCGAAAAATTCACAGCTATCAGAAATCGAGCGGGCCTAAATTGTGACCCAAAATAAACCACAAACCAACAAGTTGTTTTCAGAACCAGCCAATTATAAAGTATTATTATTATACATGAAATTTTTCATTGCCTTACAACCTCCCTCCCCCTTTCCACCCGGCTTGAATTACTATCAATCTTGATGATGCTGTGCGGTAGGGGCACTAATTTTGATTATAATGGAAAATTTAGGTTTGCGCGTTTTTTCCAAAAGTTTTTTAGCTGTGCTGTTTTCAAGGAAGTTGTAGTTGAATTCAAAATAAAATAGTTTATTTCTATTGTCAGAGATGGACCTTCCAACGAAAACTAGTCTGGCTCGCTTGGAATCGAATTGTATGGACCAACCACTGATTTCACAAAATCTGTTATTTTCAGTAATTGAACATTCTACACAACTAGTCACAACTATTTCCAATCAGCGCAAAAATCGAAGGTTTTTATTCAGTACAATAGCAGATTTTCACTTTTAGAAAAACAGGCAACATTCTGGCCGAAAATTTTGAAACGGAGCACCTATATCGAAACGTTAGAAAACGTTCGATATTTGTAAATTGAATCATTACACTAACCTATCTACAAATCACAAATAACTTTTGATTTTGTGCCATTCCACGTGAAAGCGACGGTATTGTTCACAAGTGGCTCACTTACCATCCAACGCTCTTGGCAAGCCACTTTCGGATGCTTGTAATAACAAAACTTCAATTCAATTCTTTGTCGATAAATTGATGGCCCTGAAAAGGGCCTTTTGTTTGGACATTTACTTGGAGCTGGTGTATATGGTAACAGTTTTGGTGCCATGGAAGACGGCGTGCTTGGCCAACTCTTCTGACAGCAGCAAATGGACGGCGGTTTGAATTTTGCGAGAGATGCTGCAAACGAACTGCTGCATGCTGATGCTGGAAACGAACTGAGCGTGAGCAACAGCATGCTGAGTTTTTATACCTGACTACAGCACAATGTAAGTTCGTCCTTTTTTGTGTTGTCCTCAATATGTGTTCGTCGTAGCTCCACCCCTTGGTTGGTCGACCACATATTTTTGATAAAGAACAAAATTGAAATTGTGTTTCCAATACGGAGATTATCGAACACTCAGGGTAAAGAGAGTAATGTAATACGGCACCTCGGTAAAATGTTTGAGAATTGAAACCTTTTTTGAATGCGTCTAGTAAAAATGTTTTCCACTTCACTCCAGTTTGTTTCTGACCATATTTGCAATTTGCGTAGTCCACCGGAGGAAAGCCTCCCTGCAAGCAGTGAGCGACGAAGGCCGTGTAAAAGTGCCCCAGTCACGGTTGGCGTTAGGAAGCCTCATCGCTACTGAACAGAAACTGTCGGCCTGCGAGAAATTCACAGCTATCAGCAACCGTGCGGGCCTAAATTGTGACCCAAAATAAACCACAAACCAACAAGTTCTTTTCAGGACCAGCCAATTATATTCCAGTAAGATATAAATGAAATTTTCATTTTCCATTGCATTACAACCTCTTTCCTCCCTGCGGGGGCGCAGGCAGTTTCCATTATAGTGGAAAATTTAGGTTTGCGCGTTTTTCCCAAAAGTTTTATAGCTGTGCTGTTTTCAAGGAAGTTGTAGTTGAATTCAAAATAAAATAGTTTACTTCTATTGTCAGAGGTGGACGAACGAAAATTGTCTGGCTCGCTTGGAATCGAATTGTACGGACCAACCACTACTTTCAAAATCCATTATTTTCAGTAATTGTACATTCTACAGAATTAGTCACAACTAACGGAGCACCTATATCGAAACGTTAGATTTTTGTAAATTGAATCATTACACTAAACTGTCTATAAATCACAAATAACTTTTGATTTTGTGCCATTCTACGTGAAAGCTTGTGAACAATACCGCCGTTCATAAGCGGCTCACTTACCATCCAACACTCTTGACAAGCTGATGCTTGTAATAACAAAACTTCAATTTCATTCTTTGTCGATAAATTGATGGCCCTGAAAAGGGCCTTTTGTTTGGGCAGTGTTCGAAATTTACTTGGAGCTGGTGTATATGGTAACAGTTTTGGTGCCATCGAAGACGGCGTGCTTGGCCAACTCTTCTGACAGCAGCAAACGGACGGCGGTTTGAATTTTGCGGGAGATGCTGCAAACGAACTGCTGCATGCTGATGCTGGAAACGAACTGAGCGTGAGCAGTTTTAGTTAGTTAAAATGATCTTTATTTTACTCTTTTGTTTTTATACATAGTGTTTACATTTAAGTGATACAGTTTACCTTTTCATCTTTGTTGTAATGATTTGTCTTATACTATTTTTCGTTATTTCAATTTACATTGATGCTATTTTGCCGATTTTACGGAACTTGTTTGATTTATAAATAACTTAACCTAACTTAATCTACTATTTACAACTAATCCTACTATTTACAAATGTACAAGCTTTATACAGAGTATAATTGGTTGATGAGTAAATGTTCAGACATTAAACATTTTTGTTTGAATTTAGTTTTTAGCTTCTCAAAGCGACTCTCTAGTAGGTCTATACCGGCCAGTTGATGTACAGTAGTTGTTCTGGTACCGTAGGGTAGGTCCAGTATCATTCGCAATGTTTTGTTCTGAGTTACCTGCAATTTTTTCTTGTGCGAAGCTGCACAAAAGTCCCAGACTGGGGCGCCGTATTCGATTACTGGACTGATTATTTGTTTAAATACAGCCAGCTTGTTTTTCAGCGACAGCCTAGATCGCCGACATATTAGTGGGTAGAGGCGGTTTATCAGGATGGAGCATTTGTTCCTAGTCTTTTCAACTTGTTGGCGGAATAGCAGCTTGGAATCAAGGATTAGGCCAAGGTAAATAGCTTCGAGAGACCAGTTAATGGGATGGCCATCTAGAATTATTTTGCAGTTTTCCGGGGGGTCCAGTTTGGGGGATTGGCGGTGTTTGAAAATTATTGCTTGGGTTTTGGGCAAGTTTAATTTAATTTTCCACTTCGACATATACTCAGTGTATATGTTCAAGCATCGTTGTAGTTTGCTTTTAATTTCTTTTGGTTGCCTTCCTCCAACGAGTATTGCAGTGTCGTCGGCAAATAAAGATAGGAAGCAACCACCGGGTAGGGGCGGAATGTCTGAAGTGAACATACTGTACAGAATTGGACCCAGCAGACTTCCTTGGGGAACCCCCGCTGGGATTTGGAACGGTTGGGATACCGTGCCCTGCAATGAAACTTGGTAAGATCTGTTCTGGAGATAATTGCGGATTATTTTGATTAGGAACAATGGTACATTCTGTTCGCTTAATTTGTATATGAGCCCATTATGCCAGACGTTGTCGAAAGCTTTTTCAACATCTAACAACGCCATGCCGGTCGATTTAGATATCGTGCGGTGTTTTTTGATAATGTTTACTACTCTCAGTAGCTGATGAGTAGTAGCATGACCCTTGCGGAATCCGAACTGCTCTGGGAGGAAGATATTGTTTCTATCGATGACAGTCATTAGTCGGTCCAGCAAAAGTTTTTCAAAAAGTTTACTGATGGAGGAAAGCAAACTTATTGGACGGTAACTCGCAGCAGACGTGGGATCTTTTCCAGGTTTCAGGATGGGGATTATTTTGGCTCGCTTCCACTCAGATGGGAAATAGTGCAGCTCGAGACATTTGTTAAAAATGCTATTGATAAGTGTTACAACTTTTAGGGTTAGCTTTTTGTACACTATGTTAAAGATTCCATCGAATCCGGGGGCTTTCATATTTCTTGTGGATTTTATAGCAGATTGCACTTGTTCAACCGTAATTTGCTGATCTGGAGGGATAACACAAGGGGTGTCGTCAAGGGTTTGAACTCGCTGCCTAACTTGTTGCTCTAGCGGGCTTATTATTGTGGCTCCGAGGTTATGAGAGTGCTGTAAATTTTCACCAATCGCATTGGC
This sequence comes from Topomyia yanbarensis, assembly GCF_030247195.1. Lineage (NCBI taxonomy): Eukaryota > Metazoa > Arthropoda > Insecta > Diptera > Culicidae > Topomyia > Topomyia yanbarensis. The sequence continues at coordinate 285,609,342 of NC_080671.1, read as the reverse complement.
TTTATCAAGGGGTGATAACAATGTTGAGCCGTTTATCTTCAAGGGCGGGACTGGTCTAGGTTTAGTTTTTAGGACCTTAGCTATTTTCCAGAAGGGCTTAGAATAGTCTTTTAGGGCTTCTACATCTTTGGAAAACTCATCATTTTTGATACTATCTACTCTACTACGAATTAACTTGTTCAATTCGGTCAAATTAGCTTTTTTGTTCAAATCACCTGTCCTTTGAAACTGGCGCCTATGTATATTTCTCAGACGGATCAGGAATTGGGTGTGAGAGTCGATGGCGATGAACTTACCTGAGCGTGAGCAACAGCATGTTGAGTTTTTATACCTGACTACAGCACAATGTAAGCTCGTCCTTTTTTGTGTTGTCCTCAATATGTGTTCGTCGTAGCTCCACCCCTGCGTTGGTCGACCACATATTTTTGATAAAGAACAAAATTGAAATTGTGTTTCCAATACGGAGGTTATCGAACACACAGGGTAAAGAGAGTAATGTAATACGGTACCTTGGTAAAATGTTTGAGAATTGAAACCTTTTTTGAATGCGCCTAGTAAACACGAAACTGTAAACAAACACACAAATAATAACTTTTTATTTTGTGTCATTCTACGTGAAATCTACGATATTGTTCACAAGTAGCTCACTTGCCATCGAACGCTCTTGGCAAGCTACTTTCGGATGCTTGTAATAACAAAATTTCAATTCAAGGAAAGCCTCCCCGCAAGCAGTAAGCAACGAAGGCCGTGTAAAGTGCCCCAGTCACGGTTGGCGTTAGGAAGCCTCATCACTACTGAACAGAAACTGTCGCCCTGCGAGAAATTCACAGCTTTCAGCAATCGAACAGGCCTAAATTGTGAGCCAAAATAAACCACAAACCAACAAGTTCTTTTCAGGACCAGCCAATTATATTCCAGTAAGATATAAATGAAATTTTCGTTTTCCATTGCCTTACAACCTCTTTCCTTCCGGCTTGAATTACTATCAATCTTGATGATGCAGTGCGGCTGGGCACAGGCAGTTTCCATTATAGTGGAAAATTTAGGTTTGCGCGTTTTTCCCAAAAGTTTTTTAGCTGTGCTGTTTTCAAGGAAGTTGTAGTTGAATTCAAAATAAAATAGTTTACTTCTATTGTCAGAGGTGGACCTTCCAACGAAAACTAGTCTGGCTCGCTTGGAATCGAATTGTACGGACCAACCACTGCTTTCACAAAATCCGTTATTTTCAGTAATTGTACATTCTACAGAATTAGTCACAACTATTTCCAATCAGCGCAAAAATCGAAGGTTTTCATTCAATACAACAGCAGATTTTCACGTTTGAAAAAACAGGCAGCATTCTGGCCGAAAATTTTGAAACGGAGCACCTATATCGAAACGTTAGAAAATGTTCGATTTTTGTAAATTGAATCATTACACTAAACTGTCTATAAATCACAAATAACTTGATTTTGTGCCATTCTACGTGAAAGCTTGTGAACAATACCGTCGTTCACAAGTGGCTCACTTACCATCCAACGCTCTTGACAAGCTGATGCTTGTAATAACAAAACTTCAATTTCATTCTTTGTCGATAAATTGATGGCCCTGAAAAGGGCCTTTTCTTTGGGCAGTGTTCGAAATTTACTTGGTGCTGGTGTATATGGTAACAGTTTTGGTGCCATCGAAGACAAACTTTTCTGACAGCAGCAAACGGACGGCGGTTTGAATTTTGCGGGAGATGCTGCAAACGAACTGCTGCATGCTGATGCTGGAAACGAACTGAGCGTGAGCAACAGCATGCTGAGTTTTTATACCTGACTACAGCACAATGTAAGCTCGTCCTTTTTTGTGTTGTCCTCAATATGTGTTCTTCGAAGCTCCACCCCTTCGTTGGTCGACCACATATTTTTGATAAAGAACAAAATTGAAATTGTGTTTCCAATACGGAGATTATCGAACACTCAGGGTAAAGAGAGTAATGTAATACGGCACCTTGGTAAAATGTTTGAGAATTGAAACCTTTTTTGAATGCGCCTAGTAAAAATGTTTTCCACTTCACTCCAGTTTGTTTCAGGTTTTATTTGCAATTTGCGTACTGAAATAAATCATAATTTAGGGTTTAACCCAAATTGCTCTCCAGGGAGAAACAGTCCATGAAACAGAAAATGCAAACTTATTCTTTGAAATGAGTAGTGGCCCTGAAAAGGGCCTTTTTTATAATGATACAAGTGAGTTCTACCATACAATGTGCGTCCCTGCCGCTACAAAGTATAGACGACATTCATTGAGATTTTGCACTTCGCGCGTTCAGTATAGGTCACGGCATCTCGGATGACATTTTCCTGCACACCATCAGCATTCGTAGATTAAATCGGAGATGCATTTTACACCACCACGACGAACCAGACGCCGAATGGCAGATTTGGTGATTCCCTGGATTTTATCACGAAGAACCTTGCGATGACGCTTGGTACGGGAACGCAAACATGATACCGCTCATTGTACCGTCCGGACGAGCATGTTACTCGTGTGGTAAGCGAGCACCCACTGATACAAAACAAGCTCGCGTGACCTGTATATATAACATTCCCGTATTTTTTTTTTACTTTATTTTTATTAACGTGACTTTAAAAGTAACATTCCCGTATGTAATGAAACGCTTACATGCTCCTTTTTGACGGCTCTGCGTGGGATATGCTGGCAAATTGCGCGTTTTCCTCGCTGTTTCCGAAGGATTTTCTGAAAATCCTTGTTTTGGTTTATTTATAGTAGTCGCTGTAATTCCGAAATTTAATACGAAATACGTGCACAAATTTCCGATCAGATAGTGCAAAAATATTGCGATTTCGTCCAGTAGAACGGAAGATACTCGCATTTCAAACCTGGGAAAATTTCTCAACTGAAATTTTTGAAACGGGACCCCATATTGAAACGTTAGAAGTATTCTACTTCAAAATCTTTCATGTGAATTCGATCACCGAGCTCTTTTCTTCAGATTTGCACATACACAGTTTTTGATTCATAACCATCAGTGAAGGCTACATGATGTTGTTGGGATGAATTTAGCGGATGAAACGAAGTCATCTGTGCAGGACAGGCGAGGAGTTATAAGCACTAAACACACGTCATTGAAGTAAGCCAGAAACGTAAATGGTCACAGGTAGCTTCCTACGCTATTCCTGATTTAAAAATAAGTACCTGGGAATCTCCAATGACAATCGTTATATCTCGATCTGAAATTTAGGATCGAAACAACTGCAAAACTACCGTTGATTACAAATTTCTCTATTTGACCATTTGTTATATGAAAAACAACGGATCGGTTGGTGTAAATAATATCAGTTTATACGCGACCTTCCATACTCCCTGTTATGTAAGATGCTAAACTCGGCAGGTAAGTCGCCGTTTAGCGTCCAGGCGTGAAGCTATGTTAATCTTCGTACTATTTCCATTGACCCTGAATTGGTTCCTCAATCACTTTGAGCCGATTTCTTCACGCTCGCTTTAAACTTTAAACTTTTAAACCAGGTTTACCAGTGCGTTTAAAAAATGCCACTAGAAAGAGAACTCAAGCAGAAGCAAATTCAAACTTCGATTTGTCTTCTCAGAGACATCAAAAAGAATTCTTCGGGTGCCGGATTGAAAGACGATTTAAGCCAGGAAGAAGCTCTGGTAATCATTGTTTCATCGCCATTGATAGCGGCCAGAGTTTGGTCAACAACTGGAATCATTTCGATTTGTTCGGCTGCCAAGTTTCCTTGTAAACGGACTGCAGGTCATTAACACTGAGAACTGACATACAAGTAAAGTTTTCAACTTGCGTAAGAAATTAAACTGTCGCTGTTTTCAACTTGTGTAAGAAATTAAACTGTCGCTTTGAAATGATAACAGCAAGTACCCAAGTAACCATAAACATTAAGCCATTGCACTATATTGGCTATACATTTGCACTAATGTTGCATTGAAACTCCATTACAGCATTAACAACGCAATAAAGCTCTATATTAGCATCAATAATGCATAACTGCACAGACGACATATAGCATTAAAGCTTGCTCCATATGCGTATATAAAGCTGATATAACGCGTACATGCTTCAAGGATCTTTAAAGCATGTAAGCTTTACAAGTGCATTTAATACCATTATAGAGCAAATAAAAAACTGATATAATGCTATTGTAATGCTGTGGGTTTATTTGTTATGCAACTCTTCTTGAAGATTATATTCGGCATATTTCATTTCAATCGAACATATGCAATATGGTCCAGGAAGCAAACGCAGCGCACTTACCGTGAAGGACGGGGCAAGGTTCCTCAGTTCGAGACTTACTAAAGGTAATTTTCGTAAACATTCATATCATGTGAGAACGAAAACCCATTAAGGATATTCATTACAATGCATTAGAACAGAGTCAATTACGGTTTTGAACACAATATTTTATTTTAAAATTTTTCCTTTTTGCTCATCATACCGAAAGGAAACATAAGAAATGGTTTTAAAAACATGGCGGACAATGACAACCAACTGAAGCTTTTCAATAGCATTAGTAGTGCCAATATAAGGCTTTCAAATTCGACATTTGTGTGCTTTTGCTATATAATAGCATTAGTACTGCAGAAACGAGCTGTCAATCTCTGCACAGTAATAGCACTATATTTCGCCTTTTCTGGCATATTATCAGCATTATATAAGTATGTAGGGCTTCATGGCTTTTTAGGATAGCTTTATATGTGGATTTAAAGCAGATATTAGGCTACGTTATAATGCTTATTGGTTACTTGGGTAGCAACTTGCCACTGGTCGGCGCTTCGATCGGACAGCAATCGCTATACGGAACTTGTATGCAAACTTGGATACAATGTCGACTCACGCATGCAAACCTGTATGCGATGGTGATTTTCAACGTATTTTCATTTAAATGTTTACACAGGTTTTTCGGGAAAGTTTGTTCTAGCTTATATGTCTGTTCTCTGTGTCATTAATATGCTATGTAAATACGAACGGCTTCCTCTTTTCAATTTCCACGTAAGAGAAGAAGGTTGAGAGATTAAAAAAGATTTCGATCTGAACCAGAGGAAATAAGCAAAGCCTCAGTAAAGAAAAATATTTTAGGCTTACAGGGGAAAACCAGGACAAATCAAGCGTTTTCCTCGACTTCCCAGGACACCAGGACAGTCATTGAAAAACCAGGACATGTCCTGGGAAACCAGGACGTATGGTCACCCTAAAGGTGCCACAAATGCCTTTATCAAGTATACCAGCTCGAAGTAAGTCCTCGCCAGCTGCCACCCTCGGCCCTTATCAGGGCCATCAAAACAAATCCTGGTAAAGAATTGAATTTAAAGATTCCCTAACAGGTCGAGTCAAGTTAAAATTGGAATCTGCTGATACCAAGTCAAAATCGAAATTCCATAGCTAATCTATTTATGATCAAACGTTCGAACATTTGTTTCTAAATAGTATAGAGCGAAATTTTCAATAATCATAGAAAATTCTAATTCTTAAACAATCAATTGGGTGGCCCTGAAAAGGGCCTTTGGATTCTTTAGATAATTTAATAAAAGCTGGAGCCTTAAACACGTTCTTCACGGTGACTCGCTTGACGTGAATGGCACAGATTAGTTCTTCCAACAATCCTGGTAACGACGGATCTCACGAAGAGCGACTGTTCCCGGTTGATAACGATAAGTTTTGTTCACTCCACGACTAACCGGTGCACTTTTACGCGCAGCCTTCATTGCCAGCTGCTTTCGAGGAGCCTTCCATCCAGTTGATTTACGAGCAGTCTGCTTAGTACGAACGTGTGCGTTGGTAGACGATTTCCAGAGAAATGACCACGTTGAAGGTAAAACACAATAAAACGCTCAGATACAGTATCCCTCTTCATACTAGCTTGGCTCGCACTGAACAACCAATCAGCAAAGAGTGACGAAAAACTTACCCTCTCCTCAAGTATATAAAGAACACATATAGCGGCAAAAGGCATAAGTTTCATTTTCAGTCGGACTGACTGGTCGCGGTAAAGGAGGAAAGGACTTGGAAGAGCTGCCTACCGTGGAGGAGTAAAGCGCATCTCGGAGTTTGAAAAGCTGCCAAGCGTCATCGTGGAGGAGTGAAGCGCATATCTGTTTTGATTTACGCAAAAAACGGTGGCGTGTTGAAGGTGTTCCTGGAAATCAATTTTTGACGCTGTGATGTATAGTGAACATGGCAAGCGCAAAACCGTCACCGCAATGAATATGTATATACTGAAATGACGCACTTTATACGGATTTAGAGGTGAAAAGCTGCTTTTGGATCAATATGAAAAAGGCCCTTTTCAGAGCCACAAATCTATTAGAGGAATTAGTTTACGTTTTCTGTTCCACAAGATGTTTCTCTTTAATGAGCATAGTGGGTTAGAATTGTGTGATTCGAATTTTCGTTGCCGTATCAAAATTCTGCTTGTGTTCGCATTAAATATAAAAATCTTTCAATAATTTCCGAAAAAGTGCGTTAAAACAAATATTCGTCCCACTCGAAGTTGGTCTTCAGTTTCCTGTGGACCGAATTCATCCTCTGCTGAAGAAAGGAAACTACGCCGAATGTGTTGGAGTGGCAATACTCGTCTATCTGGCGGCACCGAAAAGAAGGCCTAAATTGAGCATTAAACCAACCCTTGTACAAAGTCCTTTTCAGGACGACCACATATTTGTGATAAAGAAAAAAATTGAAATCTTTCCTATGGTACATATTGTTCTAGAAATACAATCTCAGAGGATAGATTACATGTTGTACAATGCAGCTTGTTGATATTTACTTGTCCTGAAATTGACTGATTAAATTAATTCAATTGGATTGGGTAATGATCGAAATACTTTCGTAAACCCACTGGCATGAAGCATCATGTCGAGGATATTATTTTAAAATTCCATAAGCTTAAATAGAATAGACCTTTCTCGTCAAAAAATTTTATATGCAGAACAGCTTCTGTTTTCATCGCTGGATCGATTCTGAATACTGTCACGTTAATTTGGTGTCGCTAACTATTGAAAAAATCAAAAATTCCTCGAACTGCCCATTTTACTATGTATTCCCCTGTCCTATTTTACCTTGATTCTCCATACTTTTACACCATTTGGATGAACTTCGAGTGGGGAATATGAAATAAAGTTACGGCGGGTAGCCTGTAACAAAGTTCCAGTAGCCTACCGCTCGCCGGCATCTATTTTAATCAGGCTATTCGCCGTTTCGTGTACTGGGTATGAACTCCAAGAGTTCATTCCAATTTGCTAAAAACATTGTTTTGACGTTGATGAACCCCAAAACAGTGTTGCAGAATATACCGATTTATCGATATTTAAACCGATTTTTAATTTCAATGCCAATAAAGCTACTAAAAATACCGATTTCTTTTCTCTTACCAAAAAATAACGATTTTCATATAAGATCAATTAATATGGGCCCTTTTAGAAAATGTCTTCACCTTTCCACATCAAATCATCCGGAAATTGATTCAGCAGGTTACTATAAAAACTTCAAATGAAGTTCAACAACCGATTCTGAAATTGATTGAGCTCAGTAGGTTTCATTACATAACATTAGAATGATCTATAAATTAAAAACCAATAATTTGCAGTTGCAGGTAACTTTTGGTTAGCATACATCTTCACACCGATAAATACCTTATTTTTATTTAGAACTATACCGATATTAGATTTGTCCCAGTACCAGTAGAAAGTGGAAGTACTCCGGAGCAAACAAAGAGAAAATCGTTCCTATGTTCTCTTCTCTTTTTTCTTCTTCCGTTAGCAAACATGGAGTAAAAAGCAAGTATTTTTTGCTTCTGTTTGCTCCGGAGCAACTTCTGTGTACTAGAACAAACCTATTATACAAAACCATCTGACAACGCTGCTCTAAAGTGAAAAGTGCTCTTCAAACATCGATGACATCTTTTTTTTCCTGTTTTCTCTACCTACCTAAACATCAGCTGTCTCCCGTTTCCCGAGAGTTCGCCGACCAGTTTTGCTTTCAAACTGAAAAAAACTACAGTTTAATTTCACCAGGCACAATCATCGGAATGAGATGCAGGAAAATATTAACCCAGAATGGTTTTACCGTCCAGTGTGAGAAACATTTTACAAATGATAAAAAAGGTATTTGTGCGGATCTGCGAATTCGGTTTTTGTGGAATAATTCGACCAAAGGCTATGATGTATACTATAGCATCGGTGGAGAGTAAGTCCAATCATACAGCTTCATCCCACCCCGGGAGCAGATGAGCGCTAGCGAATGTTCTCAGCCACCTGGAGGAGGAGGTTCAGCGCGGAAGAAATGTTACCAGACTTCGCCGATCTGGTGTCTGAACTTTTTTTTTGATAATCTCAGAGATTGGGTGTGCAGATGGACGGTTGGAGTTCTGGGAGGGAACGACTGGTAACTTTAAGGTAAATTGTTTGGAGTCATTTGTTTTTTATTATTTTTCCTTGACTTGATACAAAGTTTATGTAACTGACAAGTTTTCGTTCTGCTGATAAATAAATTACAAAATTACAAACTATTGACGGACGTTTCATTGCAGGGTATATATGAAGCCGAAAACACCCACAACAATGGGGTAACTAACACATAGCTCGCCGGTGACAAAGTGATAGTCGCACGGTTGAGTGGAGGAATCGATTTTCTGAAACTGGAAACGTACACGCAAGGTTGTCAGATCGATTGGGGATTTACGTCTGCATAAGGGCGAAGTAAGTTCTATGTTTCAAGCAATTTTTTAAGCTCACCTAGGGCGCAGAACGGACAGATTTTACTTGTTCTTTTAAAACACTGTTCATTCTAAGTTATTTTATTTTCAGTCTGTAATGAGTATGTAATCAAGTGCCTTAATTCTTATTCTTTTTTAGCCCACGCACGTACCGGTTCGGCAGGAAGCATTAGTTAATTTCAGCAATCCGTCCACAGCGTTGCCAGCTCAACATCACGCATCCGACAAGGAGCTTCGATGTGTCCTGGAGTTTCACCAGCAGCGTCACCGGTGACATGTTTGGAAGTGGCGAGCGGTACAGTCATGACTGGCAGCCAGGGCCACACTTTTAAAGTATTCCGGCTAGATAGCCACCTATTGCAGTTCACCCTAAACGGCTATTGCGGTCCTATCACATGTATTTTCATAGACCAGTGGCAGGCCGAGATGGGCGCATCTGGTTACCAGGATGGTGTGCTATGTGTGTGGGACTTGATACGGGGTATGTCAGCAAAATTTACGGTATGGCCTAAATCTACATAATTAAATTGATTGGTTATTTTTAGGTGCCTGTATGTGCAAAATTGAAGCGACAAAATTGACGACTCAATCGTCGCACTTGCCTGTTCCCCGAGTTACGCAATATCGCTTGGACTGGACGAACGAATACGGATCTGGGATAGATTTCAGGGTCGTATGGGACGACAATACTGGAGATGTAGCTCGGGAAGTCAGGCTTGACTGTTCCAATTCACAGCTAAATCCGAAGATTATGCTACCTGCCAGTGGTTCGGTAATTTGTGACTACGGAAATCGAATGAGAATCGTTCGTTTCCCACTTGTGGCGGCGGAAAAGTGGTTCGGTCCGGGGAATCGTAATCGGCCAGCTGTACAGCTGCAGCCTCCGAACGAAGCCATTGCTAGCACGAGTCTTTGATTTGGAAGGATAGTTGCTGAGGACCACTCTCACAATAGTATAAAAGTTCTAAGTTCTAACCTCAAAAACAGACAACAATAAAATGTATTTCTTTCAGAGTTGATAATTTCCATTACATGATCAAATGCGCTGATGGGTATGAATATGCATGTGTACGGTTTGGTAACCAATACAATTTACACCTTTCTATGCAGTGCACGGCCACCAATGATTCTTCCATAAATTTAGACATTGTGCCGAACAAGAGTAAATTCGCGTATATAAAATATATAGGAGGCCCTATTTTCACAGTCACGTCACTTAGTGACTAGAAGGAAATTTTCTTCTAGTCACTAGGTGACGTGACTGTGAGAATAGGGGCTTGGAGCATATCGCTGTCTGTGCACGGAACTGAACATGATTAAATTTTTGGCTCACGCGTATTTAAACGATCACTTAGCCTATGTGTCCGCATGTGACTGGTGGGGTAGCGTTGAGGGATTTTGTCGCCGCTCACGGTACATTTCTATTTCTTCTCACTAATGTGTAAGTACATTTGCTGCACCCGCTTCTAGTGAATACATTTGAGCAGATATCACAAATAGATCCGAAAAAGTTATTTCTTCGGGAGAAACGCTTCTCACATATCTCGAATTCCCGAAGTTCTGGTGAAATTATGGTTGATATAACAAATTCTGCCTGTTTCCCAGCATTCTGCTTGATATATTCCTGTCTATGATAGGCTACTAGTATATTCCGTCTGAAAATATCTAAATCGTTACTTGACATTAGTGACGATAGTCACCCGTATGAACGTTTGCAGATAGGCTAAAATGTTGTAGATAAAAGCTTTGTCGCATACGGTGCATTTGCATGGAGCAATTTAAAAAAAAAGTTCTTGAAAAATGCTTTACCCTCCACATCACATCCCCATCTTTGAATTGAACAGTCTGATTCCGTCAGCAGCGCCGCGTTGATGAATTAGTGGATTTTTTATAATTCCATGGATGAAATATACAGACTAGCAAAATTAGATTATAAGCTATACGGTTACGTTACAATGTCTTAGTTAATATCTTCCGCTACCCGACATTGTGAGGATTTGGTGTGATTATTTGTTGAAAGGAAGATTCCTTCACCGGATTAATAGTCAAACCAACAGATTTCTGTGGGATTATTATGAAATTAATAAAAAATTACATAAAATTTAAAACTTTTTCTTGGTTTCATCTTGTTTCATTAATTTGCGCCGTTGAAGCAGTTTGGTAAAACGTTCCTTATCAAACTCGTGCTTATCGCATAGCGCGAATTTCAAAATGTCGAATCTTTAACACTATAGCCAGAGCATGTAGTTCAGAATGTTAAGTTTGTCGCCGTGTGACGTAAGCTAAACCTCGAGTCTTAAGTTATTTTTCAAAGATTTACAATCTGGTACCAAATTCGATTATGATACCGGTGGGAATACCGTGTTGAAATCGTAATTCGATACTAGGGCGCAACTACCAAACCGTGGAATCTCAATCAGAATGCGATCCAACACTTTCCGGAACAGATCCGTTGGATAATTTTTGCTGGATCTCAGGGTGTGCTTCCTCGATGTAATCGGCTCAACTGATTCGTAAAGTGTTACATTACCCTTACTGGGCACCTGCAATGATGGCACCTAACCCATTAGGTTTACGTCGAAATATGTATAACTCGAATTTTCCACTCGCGTAAATATAGATGGTGCGATGGAATGTTTTCTTGGGGGGCATTACCGCATCGAGTTAGTTTTACAGATTTAAATAATTTTTTCAAGACCTTATAACAGTAATGGGACAATGCAAGATTGACAGTTTAGCGAGCTTGTTTACATGGTCTTAGAATATAAAAGCAATTCGAACCAAGCTTCGTTCTGGGTGAAATCAAAAATTTTCTAAGTCCATGTAAACAAACTCTCTGAACTGTCAGAAATGTGAGGTTATACATTTTCATGCAATGTTCTATAGTAAACTGTCAAAGATACACTCTCGAGTTCATTTGTGACGTCACCGTAAAGTAATGAACTTAGTATCGTGATTCACCACTTCATTTCCAGTGTTGCCGATAAAGCAAACTGAAATATGCAAAACAGTGCTGCCGAAACAAGTATTTCGAGTCTCACCATTATTGATTTGGTGAAAATATTACTCAACATTCTTGCAATTTTCAATTTTCAAAAAATCATTAAAAAATCAGGGAATGTCACAAAAATCTCATTTTACCGTGAATGGTCTTAAAAATGTGATATCTTTGGATCAAAAATAAGAAAAACAGGGGTTAGGTCGGACAAGAAAGGTCTATTCTTGATTACTGTTCAGCTAACCAGATTATTCAAAGACGTAACTATCAAATATATGATTCGCTAAAATGTACAATGAAAAAGAAACGATTTAGTGAAAGCGTCAATCTGACCCTTGATTGATCGTCTAGCGCTCGACCGGCGCGAGCGAGAATATTACTGGTTTTTAGTATTTTCCGTTCCCTACTTTTTAATTCGACGAAACGAAACTTTACAAATTTTAAGAGGGAAATAATCGGTGTTTCTCATCAAAACCGATACAAAGTCGGTAAAATTATTTTTGGCGGGAGATTTCACTTAATAATGCAGTTCGCTGATTGGCTTATACAGATTTGAAGAAATCTATAAAAGGTTGTGCAATATTCTGAGCGCTTGTTCAGTTTTGAATAATCCGCAAAGAAACGCTTTGGCATGGCGCGTATATGCAATCAAAGTATGCGGCGAAACACGAAATTAATCGTGGCAAGCGAAAGAGGCAGCGGACAACGGCGGTGCAGGAAGGAGAACCGAGTCGCCTTCTTAGGCGAGTAGAGACGGCAGGAGGGCCGCGTGGAGTTGACCAGCTAGCAGTGGTGGTTGACGAGCCGCAACGAGTGCAGGAGGGAGAAATCTCTCTGATGGAGTTCAAACTCGACCATCCGCGAGTCAGGCATGATTCGAGAGGAGCCCTCGATTGGATGCAATGCTGGTGAGTTATTTTTCAAATCTTTTATTTCTAAGAGTGAAAAATGTGATTTATCCATACAGATAACAAAATTGGCAACTTTAGGTATTTTTGCTCCTGTTTACTCCGGAGTGACTTCCGTGAACTGGAACAAAGAATTTTCATGAAAAATTTTGCACATAGATATTTGGTTGAAGCAAAGTTTTGAGGTTCTATTAAGTTGAACATTTGTCAGTCATATAACTTGTTGAGTACGCGTGCGCGGTTCTGGGTGCATTGAAAAGTGTTTACTGAACAAAAATTATATTATACCCTTGCCTTTTTGTGTATGTAAAAAAATTATACAAATCAGCGAAGTGTGTATATATAGTTGTTTAGCTCTTGTAAAGTATACTGCACCGGTACACAGTAGCACGACCCCAAAAATCAATGTCTTTTAATACTTTCGCAAATATTTATTTAATTTTTCCCTCAGTTTGAATAGAAGTATCTCAAAATTTTACGATAATCGGATGAAAAAATGAATTTTTAACACGTTGAAGCAAGTGATGTCGAGGATTTCTGTTCAATTCATTAGAACTCTTCAAATCTTCGAACTTCAAATGGCGATATCTCAAGAACTACGAGACGGATTTGTATCGTTTTAAGTTCTTTGGAAAGAAGAATGAATATGATTAACTATAGATGTGAGCGTTTTGTGCAGAAATGATTTACTTCTGTTCTGCGTCAACAAAAAGCAATTGAGAAATTCGATATCATATCAGTAATTTATCTTATATGTCTTTCAATTTTTCAGATGGTCTCCATAGATTACTTATTATGAATCTAACTCAAATAAAAATGAAAATACCCGTATAGAGACGCCCTTTAGCTCATAAATCTTACAAATATTATATTACTTCATAATTAGTGATTTTTACTACCGCGAAATAGTTCGTAAGCACTTCCGTCAATTCGTGTGCGTTTATATTATGCTATCAAATCTACATGGGAATTGACTTTCAAATAGACTGTGTAATTTCAATTAAACCATATGTAACTATTTGCTTTTGTTTTACTGTTTCATTATAGATATGACGTATATCTATGAAAGGGCTGATCAAGAGTTCAAAAAGCGGTTTACTGACAATGTTTTTGGTGTAGCATGTAGCGTTTGCGATCGTTTATGGTTTCGAAAAGATTTGAAAAATATTAACAGAGCCGAGGAAAATGTTCTTCTGACATTAGGATCATTTGAATCTGTAGAAGATTTTAGTGTTTGTCAGACCTGCCGTGGAAGTTTGAAACGAGGTGTAGTACCAAAACTGGCTACAACGAATGGATTTGTATATCCCAATCGTCCTCCGGGTTTACCTCCACTAGATCCAATAAGTGAAAGGTTAATTTCTCCAAGATTGCCTTTCATGCAGATAAGGCGCTTACGTTATGCTGCCGTTATGCTGACGATTATGCATTTAATGTTAGTATCAGGAGCATTTAATCCACAAATCTTCTTATTTAAATGGGTTCATAAAGAAGAAAACAGTGATTGAGTGGCTTAAGTATCTTGTCGATACTCCATTATATCGTCGTTATGGAATAGTTATCGGTAACGACCAGCTAAATGGTCTTGACCACCTATCGTCAATACCAGCTGATCCTGACAACGAGTTGGAAGTAATTGATTCTTCTAACGATTTTGAGTTATTGATTGGGCAGCAACAAACGCTTCTTTGGAATAAAGATGAATGTTTGGAAATTTCACCCGCTCAAAACAGGATACCTTTGTCCTTAATATTCGACGAATTTGGGGAGGAACTTTCATTTCCTAGTATATATTTTGGCCAACCACGCTCCTTCAAATTTGATGTTCATGTAACACCATTTATGACAACGTTCATGACATTGAGTGCCAGTGAAACTCGATGGCCTGACTTGTTGCTAATGTTACATAAACTTTCCGAAGAGCACGATATCAACTTGACAGATCCCATAGAGCAACCAACTGCACTGCAGCGAACAACGCTCGTGAATGAGGATCCTGTCACCTGTTGCATTTATTTCAACATATTCGTTGATACCTTAATGAATATTCTTGCATCTCGAAGATATAGCCCATTTGGCGAGTATTATATTGTTGACTACTTCAAAAGGATAGAGTTTCAACACCGTGGCAGTCCCCATGCCTATATATTACTTTGGCTTAATAATGATCCTCATGAAACAATTTCAGAGGACATGCCTGCTACAGTGGAGCTAATAAATTTTCTTTGTTCCGTTAGTGCTAATAGTAATCAGATTCATAAGCATACATTTACTTGTTACAAGTGGAACGAGAAGCAATGCCGATTCAACATCCCTTACTGGCCTATGGATCAAACTAGAATTTTGTTGCCTATGGCATCAGATAATTCAAACCGTAACCAATTATTAATAAAAGCAGGGCAAATGCGCGAAAATTTGAACTCAAAAGTGTACACAACGCTGGATGAGTATCTCGCCGACTGTAATTGTTCGTACGATAACTATTTGGATGTTATTCGTGCCTCTTCAAAAAGACCTATCGTTCTCTTAAAGCGTACAATGGAAGAACTATGGACCAATCCATATAATCCATGGGTTGCTAATAAATTACTCTCGAAAATGGATCTTCAATTTATTGTGGACGAATATTCATGTGCTGCGTATGTTGTTGAATATGTCAACAAAACAAACAGAGGTATTAGTAACTTGCATCATGAATTGATCAAGTTACAAGATGAATATCCCGATCAAGATTTCGCTGCACTACTGAAGAAAGTCAGTATTAAAATGCTGAATTCAGTAGAAATGTGTGCCCAAGAAGCTGCTTGGTATTTACTACGACAACCAATGTCAGAAGCCAGCAGAAAAATTGAATTTATACCAACAATGTGGCCACATGAGCGAATAAAATCTAGAAAACACACTAAACAAATGGATGAGGAAGGCATCGATGATGATTGGACGGATGTGTGGACGCTGAACATAATCCAGAAATATGAGAAGCGCGTTGGTCTAGAAATCGTTTGTTTGGCTGATTTCGTAGCGTGTTACACGAAAGATAAAAGTAGTAGTAACACATACAAGCAACGAAGTACTCCTCGAGTAATCCGGTGGAGAAAATATAAAATAACAGAGTTAAATGATTACAAGCGCGAAATGGTACTTCTATTTCTACCATTCCGGAATGAGGCTTGCGACATTCTTGATTGTAAGAAATTCATTGATTTTTATGATCAAAATGAGTCTTTCATATTGAATAAGTTGAAACAATATGATTGTAACATTAATCTCGAACAAATCGTCGAAGAATACCTTCGTATAACCGAAGAGAGTGAAACCGACGATCTACAAAAGGCAATCAACGATAAACATATCGAATTCGTAAGGGCCATTACAATGTAGCCCAACGATGACGATATCGAGCAGTTGCCTACTGGTGCTTTGGCAGCAGTCGTTAAAAAACGTACTAATGTCATGAGCAAGCAAGAGTATTGTGCTATGGTCAGGACAACAAATGTCGAACAACGAAATTTGGTTCTACATTTGATAAATATATTGCACAGTTTTGACGGAACAAACACACCTTTGCAGATATTTTTCACTGGTCCTGCAGGATGTGGTAAAACCTTTACTCATCGAATACTTATGGAGACATACAATCGCTTCAATCAAGCGCATAATTCGTTGAAAAATGCATAAGTTGCTTGTGCTTCAACGGGTAAAGCAGCTGTCGCTATTGGTGGTACTACAGTTCATTCCGCGTTCCGTATTAGAATGGCGCGCAGAAATAATTCTAAACTTGGATTTGAAACACTTCAACTTTATCGAAATGCTTTTACAGGTGTTAAAGCGATCATTATCGATGAAGTAAGTATGATAGGTGCAGATATATTTAATATCATACATACACGTTTGCAAGACATTACTGGAAACTATGATGAAGCATTTGGCGAAATTCATTTTATATTCTGTGGTGATCTTCGTCAGTTGCCACCTGTCAATGCGCGTCCAGTTTACAAGCCTTGTAGGAACTACATTTGCGGACCTATACTTTGGCAATCTCTAAATTTCTTTCCGTTAGTGCAAGTTATGCGACAATCAGATGTGGAATTTTCATCTATTCTTACAAAAATTGGTAATGGCGAGGCACTTACTACTTCAGAAACTGAACTGATCGAGAGTCGATTCCGAACAGCGGAGTGGTATAGTCAAAATGTTCCTAATGCAATACGCCTCTTCCCTCGTAATATGGATGTGGAGAGGTACAATACTGAAACATTGCGTGATCGTGAGGGACTTGATTTTATTGTCGAAGATATTTTCACAGGCTACAGAAATGCGGAACAACTAGCTAGTGCTAGGGTTAAGCTACATAAAATGAGCGTTGTAGAGACAGGTGGTTTACCTTACTTATTGCGATTAACACTCGGCATGCCCTATATGATCACCACCAACATTAACGTTGAAGATGGTATGGTTAATGGTGCTATTGGGGAACTCAAATATATCGAACACTGCGAAGATGATTCCAGTGAACGTATTACCCGACTTTGGCTAAAATTCGAAAGTGATGTTATCGGTACCGCTTTGAGAATTAAATCAAGACCTTTGGTATATTCCAAACAAAGTCACTTGAAATTTGATTGGGTTCCTGTTACAAAACGATCAGCCAGTATAAAGCTTGGCAGCATGTAAACGGATTCAATTCCTGCTCGTTAGTGCGTGTGCACTCACAGTACACAAATCACAAGGAGGTACCTTTTCTGAAATTGTGTTTGATTACGATAAATGTTTAGAACAACAATTAGTATATGTAGGATTATCACGAGTTACATCAATGGATGGACTTTTTTTCAACAAACTCGAAAAATAATTTCAAATTTCACCACTCTAATAGCCGTAAGCACAAAGCCGTACTAACTGTTTTAAACCGGACTAACTTTTAAACCGGCCTAAAATATTTGGTAAGCTTTAATCAAACGATGCTGTCATTTATATGGCTGCGTTCTGATCTGCGTTACACGACAATGCTAAAAACACAATTGCAGCTTGTTGACGGATGCAATCAGCCTGATTCCATCAACGACGTTCATCTGTTTTCTAAGGAACTTGTATGCTATGGCAGCGACCTTTCCCGGTCAGGTAAAGCTAAGGAGGGTATATGTCCTCCCGAAGCTACTCACGATACTGCGCACCTTAAATTAGACCCACAATTGCAGCTTGCCGATGGGCACAACCAGCTAGAACCCATCACCGACGCCCATCTGCTTGCCACGGAACTTGGCAGCGACCCTTCCCGGTCAGATCTACAATCGCAGCTTACCAACGGACGTGATCAGCTTAACTCCGACGCCTGTATGTTGACAACAAAATCTGAAAGCAGAGACTACGATATGCTCCGGTCAGATAACAGCAGTCTAAAACAATTAGAGCAATTTGAAGTTCCTGCTTTTGTTTACACAGGTAAATGCAATGAATGTATATGTTCTTCCGAAGTAGGACATACAGATGCTGCTCCCGCTGAAAATCCACCCCTATTACAGCCAGACGCCACCACCATCGCCGCTCGTCTTTCTACCGCTCAACCATCAGGACACTATCTGGAGGAACAACTTAGTATCTACTACCAGAACGTGAGAGGACTACGCACAAAAATTGACGAGTTGTTCGTCGCTGTTTCAGAGGCCGAATATGATGTCATTGTTCTAACCGAAACGTGGCTGAATGATCAAATCCATTCGATCCAGTTATTCGGCCCCAGGTACACGGTTTACCGTAAAGATCGCGATCCAGACAGTACAGGGAAAAAACGTGGTGGTGGTGTGCTTATTGCAGTGTCCAACCGGCTCTCGTCCAAACATAAAACGGATAGTAACGATCTCGAACAACTATGGGTAGATATTCGCGGGCGCGATACTAATATTTGTGTAGGCGTAGTATACATTCCCCCTGATTCCGCAAGTGATATAGATATTATTCAGAAGCACATAGACTCAGCACTTGACATCGCAACTTCCATTCAACCGAACATGGCTCATCTACTGTTTGGTGACTATAATCAGCCAGGACTTCTTTGGAAGAGTACACCCTCCGGTTATGCCTTTCCAGATCCTTCTGAATCTATCTTTTCGAGAGCGAGTATTGCCTTATTGGACGGAATGTCTATATTGAACATGCTGCAAATGTGTACCGTAAATAACAGACGAAATCGAACCCTGGATCTCCTGTTCGTAAATGAAGAAGCTTCTATTAACTGCGCCGTTTCAGAAGCCCTTGAGCCATTAGTTGCCTGTGACGCATATCATCCTCCTCTTCTAGTAACGCAGATTTGTCCCCAGTTGGTTATTTTTGACGAAATTCTGGATGTCAGGGAGTTCAACTTTTCGAAGACTGATTTCTCTAGGCTTCAAAGTTCACTACAGGCAATTGATTGGGAGACTTTGTTAAATTCCGCGATCGATGTAGATGTTGCCGTAGAAAAACTTTCACTGGTCCTGAAACAGCTATTCAGAATAACAGTTCCCGCACCACGTCCCCGACCAAAACCGGCATGGTCCAATCGTCAGCTACGTAAGCTGAAAAGATTGCGAGCAGCTGCGCTTCGGCATTACACCAGCCGACGAAACCCCATTACAAAACGAGAGTTTATTCAAGCTAGCAACAGTTACAAGACATATAATCGGTTCCTCTATTCAAGACACGTAGCACAAACCCAATCAAACCTGAAACAAAATCCAAAGCAGTTTTGGTCTTTCGTTAACGGAAAACGCAAAGAAAATGGGCTTCCTTCCAGTATGTTCCTTGCAAGTGAAACATCAAGCACTCCAAGTGGCATCTGTGACCTATTCGCTCAACATTTCTCGAGCGTGTTTAAAAAGGACTCGGCTAACTCCACTCAGGTGGAATATGGCCTTCAGAATGTCCCTCATGATGTAATTAATGTAGGTAATATCCAATTTACTGACGAAGACATTCTAACTGCCATTAGAAAGCTAAAGTCTTCAACATCAGCAGGACCAGATGGTATTCCTTCCATTATACTGAAAAGATGCGCAAGCGCACTGTGTACGCCTTTAAGGCTAATTTTCAATCAATCACTATTGCAATCGGCGTTTCCCGTGTGTTGGAAAAAATCAGTTATGTTTCCCGTTTTTAAAAAAGGTGATAAGCAAAATATTGCGAACTATCGTGGCATAACCTCACTCTGTGCTGGATCAAAGTTATTTGAGATTTTAGTAGGAAACGTGCTGTTTCGTGAGACCAAAGCATACATATCGAAGGATCAACATGGCTTTTTTTCAGGCAGATCGACAACTACTAATCTAGCCCAATTCACTTCGCTCTGTATTAAAAATATTGAAGTTGGATCTCAGGTTGATACTGTATACACGGATCTCAAGGCTGCATTCGATCGTGTAGATCACTCTCTTCTACTGGCAAAGATAAAGCGGCTGGGCGCTTCGTCAAATTTCACAGGGTAGCTTAAATCATATCTCGTAAATCGTTCTCTATCTGTAAAATTAGGAAATAGCGAGTCATACAGCTTCATTAACTTGTCGGGAGTGCCTCAAGGGAGCAATCTAGGACCGTTGCTTTTTTCGTTGTTCTTCAACGACGTTTGCTATGTTATACCTCCAGGGTGTAAACTTATATACGCTGATTATCTCAAACTATTTCTCATTGTGCGGTCAATAGAAGATTGCGTGGCACTGCAGCGACACTTAGATGCTTTTTGTAATTGGTGTAGTCGCAACTTGCTGGCTCTCAGCGTGGCCAAATGTTCCATAATATCTTTTACTCGCAGAAAAAATCCAATACTCTGGAGCTACACCATCTCAGGGGAATCGCTAGAGAGAATGACAGTTATCAGAGACCTCGGAGTACTCCTGGACTCACAACTGACATTCAGAAATCATTACTCTCATGTTATAGCACAGGCAAATAGAAACCTCGGCTTCATTATAAGAATCGCCAAAGAATTCACTGATCCATATTGTTTACGGGCACTCTATTTCTCACTAGTTCGATCTGTCCTGGAAGCTTCAGCACCCATTTGGTGTCCTTATACGAACATTTGGATCAACCGAATAGAAGCAGTGCAGGCAAGATTCCTCCGTTTTGCTCTTAGAACTCTCCCATGGCGTAACCCAGCAGAGCTACCACCGTACATCGATCGCTGTCGTCTGCTCGATATGGAAACCCTAGCGAAAAGGCGGAACACATTTAGAGCAGTATTTGTTGGGAAGATATTAACTGGTCAAATAGATGCTCCAGATATTCTCTCACAAATAAATATCTATGTGCCCCCTAGAAATCTCAGATCGCATAACTTCTTAAGACTGGAATTTCAGCGCACAGAGTATGGTCAGAACGAACCCATTAGGGCGATGTGTAATGTTTTTAATAGTGTTTATGACCATTTTGACTTTTCTGTATCTTGTGATGTTTTCAAAAATAGACTAAGAAGGTTGACTTAGATTTTAAGATTCCATTTTTGTAATTTTTGTTCTTGCAATACTGTGTACTATGTGATTAAGTTTAATTGTAGTGTAAAATCATTGTAATCAACTGTGAAAAATTTGAAAAGATGATGGGTTTTTACGCCCATTTGAGGATTGCTTCTGAAGCATATCCTGAAATGGGCTTTTCCCATTCTAGAAACATTTCATGTAGACCAACACAGGTCAGATGAAAAATAAGAATAAATAAATAAATAAATAAATAAATAAAAACAACAAATTCAAGTTAAAGAAAATGAGTAAATTCATTCCGATATTTTCTTGCAGTAAAATAGCTTTTCTTCGTCAAATATCTCGTTCCATAGGGTTTGAGAACAATTTTGTCAACATGTTGCCGATATGTTTCTGAACATATTATTCGTGTTGGATAGTTGAAAGTTGGCCGATGATGTACAGTACTTTGTAGTGACATAATATGCACAAAAGAAAATAAATTGATATACAAATGCATGTTTTTATTCAGTTTGAATAGGCGCTCGTCGAGTTAGAGGTGGCTGAACCATGTTATTGGTGCCATGATAGTTATTTCTCGACAAAAATATGATTACTGGTTAAAACCCAACTGTCAAAATTCTCTTTGAAAGGAAATTCCGGACCAACCGTCGCTGGATAAACACAGTTCATAGCAGTTAATGTAAGAGAAAATTTTTCTCTTTTGTTTACTGCCCACGTCTGTGATTGGCGAGTAACGGTTTGTCCGAAATTCCTCTTCAAAGAGAATTTTGACAGTTGGCTTTTAAGCCAGAATTATATGTTTGTCGAGATTTCATACTTTGATTAAAAAATTGGTTAAAATATTTCAATTTGAATTTAAAATGAACTGTGTCATTCTAATTGAACATGATACCTATCGACGTGGGGGAAAACATTTATTTTCGTTTCAAGTGAATTTTCACAAGTTTGGAATAAAGATCAATTATCAATGAAGGTCTGCGAATTAAAATTATACACGTTTTTCAGCGAGGTTTAAATAAAAAGTAAACAAAGATCAAACAGAAAATTAAACTTTGACAGAATGATCATTTATATTCACGAGCGTTATATTTAATTTTTTTTTGCAATGTGGCAGACAGAATATAGATATATTTCTATAATGCATCAATGCAAATTGGAACGATTTATGCCAAAAATCGAAATAAATATATTGATCACCGTTGTGTTCACAATAAATTTCAAAACATTTTGCATTCAGATGTTTTATGTGATTTTATTCTTATTGGAACATTGCACATATTTAAAATCAATTACTTACTCTTAGCTTAGAGTATTTGTGAAGCTAATTTCTAAGCGGTTAACATTCTGATTCAATTTGCTAACGACCAGTGTAAGTAAATTCATAAAATATTGCATTTTACGATCTATATTCAATTGCCATTTGTTTGGATCTATCCCCTAAAAACAATAATTTTCTTCCGTTATTTACTTTCTTTGATCTGTGATACAATAGATATATGGGCAATAATTCGTGAAAATATGTTATCGATTTATATTATAGAATTAAATGGTCCCGCTTATTCTCTTAGCTATAAGTAAAAAGAAAAGAATCAAATCACTTCTTATTGTAGTTCTGTTTCTAATTCACAAAAACAACTTTGATCTGAATTGATCTCAATTTATCCAAACGTGCTCTATTGTATCCCTTTGATGTGCAATTGGAATAAAGCGTGTAGAGAGAAGGAAAGAACGAGGAAATAAAAAAAATGCAGGTAGATAAACACGGTAAAAAAAACTTTACCCATTTTATGTATTCAAATTGCCCATTTTCGGAAGTTATTCGAGCTATCAAAAAATGGGTATTTTATTGCTTCTAACAATTGGTGCTTTTTATTCATTTCACAACTACTCTATGAGATAATGTCAATGGATATACTGATCTTAATAATAAGTGAAAAGTCATTAAGAATTATTTTAAGCGAGTTAACCTGCAAACTAAGGTTCGTAGCGGAAGCTGCAAATTACCGGCCTGCATCTGAGTATGTGGCGGAAACGGAACATTTCGGCAATGCTCATAAAAAACGGCTATTTTAACTACTGAGGATGTTGCAAATATGCGTTTGGCATTTTTATAGCAGCCAAAAGATCCAGCCATTAAAAATATATCCAGTTGGCGGTTTTATTTTGTTAAGTAGTTAAGGAGACAATAATGTGAAATGAATATTTTTTATGTTTTTTTAATTCAGAAATAATTCTATTGACAGTATTTTTCATTCTGGCGCGATTTTCATGAATGGATATTTTTCACGAGTTTTGTTGTAACAGTTCTGCGAAAAATAAAGGGTAAAAATACCCAGGTTGACGTACAAGAGCTGTATTCATTTATGGATACGAACTCTTTACCCACTTAATCGGTTATTTCACTTCTATTGAAAATGCGTAGTTTTCTACGCATTAATTGGTATTTTATTTTATTAGTGTACTTCGACAGTGCTTGTCCTTCCTACCTGATAAACTGGCTTATTTATTGCCATTTTTATTGCGAGCAAAGAGAGCCATATTTATCCAGAAAGAAGCCGAAGAGAGGATTGAAAATAACGAAATGTATGCAAGAGAAGCATGACAAATTTTTGCATATTTTTGTCTTCTTCCGGTAACATGATGCTGCCATTTGCATTGCTGCGTTCTGATCAGCAATACACGGCTATGTTTAATTTAATTTAATTTAAAATTCACTCTTTATGCCATTTAATAGTCTGATTATTTCGAGAATTTTTTATTGCCCAATAAAATGGAGACTCGACATCTTGTTGAATGGGATTTATAACATAAGTATTGTATCAAATAAAATAATTTTTTCGAGCAATTTCATTTCATTTCGCGTTTTTTGGAAGGGGTCCACGATCGGAAATCTATCTCCCGTGATTTTTGACCTAGCGCCAAAAACTAAAGTTTTTCTGATTCCTTATGTCAATAGCAATGTACGTAGGATTTTTTCGATATTTTGATTTTTAGCGAAATGGCGCAGTTGTGAGTGAAAAAACGTAGATAATGTCATAAAAATCTACACAAAATCGTAGAGTTATATTGTTAGGCGCTAGACACTCCAAGGGCTTGAAGAGCTTCTCTAACATTACACTTAGTAGTTTGTCAGTTCAGCCAAATCTGACTGTTCCAAATTAAATCAAATGCTTATAGAAAAAGAGTGGAAGCTTACATCTTTTGAAAAGTTTGTATCAGTTGCTGTTCTGCAACACATGAAAAATGCCATAAAAATTATTTATTTGCTTCAGATAATTATGTCGTCCATGGAATGGAAATCTTAAATTTTAGCCTGGTGGAGCTTATTATACCATCCTACCCAACTAGTCTACTAACCATGCATATAGAATTTGGCAGACCTACTTTGCTGAAGATCGGCTGGTCGGTATGCCCTATTAGCATACCTCAGCCGCCTTGAGTCCGGCCACAAAGCCTACGAGTGCAAGAACACAGACAGGAGCAAATTATGTCGTCGCTGCGGCGAGGAGGGGCATAAAGAGCGGGGTTACACTAAGGCGTACAAGTGCCTTAACTGCACCGCTAAGAAGCAAGCCCATAAACATGCTATGGGCGGACCTTCGTGTCCCTTCGGTGAGGCAAATAAGAAGAAGCCGTGAACGTCACACAGCTAAATCTTAACCATTGTGCAGCAGCCCAACAGCTGCTGTGGCAGTCGGTCTCGGAGTTGAGGACAGATGTCGCCCTCTTATCAGACCCGTACCGCATCCCTGCCGGCAACGGCAATTGGGTGTCGGACGGGATGCGGCAATCTGTACAACGGGACGGTTCCCGGTTCAAGAGGTAATACACTCCTCCGCCGAGGGTGTTGCGATTGCCAAGATCAATGGTGTGTTCTATTGCAGCTGCTACGCCCCATCAAGGTGGCCAATAGAACAGTTCAACCAGATGATCGATAGGCTCTCGTCGGACCTAGTGGGCCGGAAACCGGTAGTCATAGCGGGAGACTTTAACGCTTGGGCAGTGGAGTGGGGCAGCCGCTGTACAAATAGCAGGAATCAAGCGCTAATGGAGGCGCTTGCGAAACTCGATACTGTGCTAGCTAATAATGGCTCCGCTAGTACATTCCGTAGAAACGGAGCGGAGGCGTGGATTGACGTAACATTTGCCAGCCCGAGTCTGGCTCCAGGCATGGAATGGAGGGTAGACGAAGGCTACACCCATAGCGATCATTTAGCAATCCGCTTTAGGATCAACTATGGTGTGCAGCATTCGAGGGCGGGAGATCCCTGTCAGGTACGCGAGTGGAAGTTCGACAGCGAAGCTTTCACCGCGGCCCTGGGACTGGAGGCCAACACCGACAGTCTAAGCGGGGATGCGCTGGTAGCTGTTCTATCACGCGCGTGCGACGCCACTATGCCGAGAAAAACACTGCCAAGAAACGGCTGATGCCCGGTATACTGGTGGAGTGCCGAGATTGCAGCTCTACGGTCAGCCTGCCTCAGAGCTAGACGTAGGATGCAAAGAGCTCGCACCGAGGATGCAAGAGAGAATCGCCGTGAAGTGTTTCGAGCTGCGAAATTGGCCCTTAACAAGGCCATTAAAAGCAGCAAGAGAGCGTGTTTCGACAACCTGTGTGAGAGTGCCAACGCGAATCCGTGGGGTGACGCCTACAGGATTGTGATGGCCAAGACCAAAATGGGCTCCTCACCCCCAGAACGGTCTCCGGACCAGTTGGCAACGATTATCGAAGTATGTTACATTTCTAGATTCGGTCGACGAAATACAAAAATATTTCTCAGAGTGCACAATTAGAACCAGAACGCAGCCAGTTCTAAAAGAGATGCACGATCTATCTTTCACACGAAATGATCAATCATATATCGATCCCGCTCTCGTACCGCAACGAGGATCTTTGGCCTCAAAGCCGCATGGATAGATACAATTAAAACAGTCTGAACAAAAGTGGTGTGTGGTGAACAGTGCATGCTGTTAATGGTTTCGGCACGTGAGGAACTAAGCCCATCGGATCGCAAATTTCTACTCTGAGCAGTACAGCTATTAAACGAAAGGCATACACGTCATTTCGGCAAACGAACACGTGGAAATCGATCACCCTGAAATCCATTGTGATCACGTGAATCATCCCTAAAAGCTTTCTTGCATGTTCGGATGATATCTGGGCCGTAGAATTGATTGAAAACCACGTACGGTTTAGTCGGAAAGAATTCCATTGCAGCCTGATATCTCAAGGTCATAGAAGCACACGGAAAGAGCCAAGAGAGGCTGTGCAAGATCACTCAACATCATCAAATTGCATGCGATACCACGAGTCGTTAGCACAAGAAAGAAAAGCCCTTCAACCGAGGGCTTTTATTTTCAGGCTAAACAGTCAACGCTCACCCGTACGATAACGATCGTGCGACGGTTGCTGCTGAGCGGCGATACCGATTCAGGGCAGTTAATGCGAAGCAGAGCAGACCACAACCACTCCACCCTTTTCCTCGAGCCATATGATCCACCATACCCATCGAGCGAGAGGCCGGCGAGATCACTAACGTGTGCGTGGTCGCGCCACAAACTACAACGAGTGCGTGGGAGTCGCGCAACAAATAATACACACGAGTACGAAACACGGTACAGCCGAGTATCACGTGACAGACTGCGGTGCATTCGGGTCGCGGACGCGGCGAGACAGCGAACGTTAATGCAGCTGTACTACAAGGAGAGAAGTCAATCGGTCGCATGATATAACGGGTGCGACGCTTCGAAGGCGAAAAATGCAAAGCAGAAGTTGCAGGGAAACGGGGCCCCCACCGACACAATGCAGTACAAGGCGCTGAAGATCTAGTGAAAGAAGATTGTATGTATTAATTAGATGTAAGCTCATGTTCAAGGATGCAAAATGCCTACCTTTTCTGCGGCTGTAATTTTTCTGCCTACATTCTCATTTCTCTCTCGATGCTGCTGTCATTCGCTAGTGCAGGACGCCCAGCGCTGTACGGCTGCCTGTGTGCAAAGCAGTAACATGACAAAAACTACTGTCCCCAGTACAGCCACCAGACGTGAGCGGTACAGCTTTTCTTTGCATATTTTACATTTTTTAATATTTTCAATCTTTTTAATATTTTTATTCAAAAATGACGACAATGAAGGTGGCTCATTTACGCCACGGCCGGCATCAACGCTTTCGTGTGCGGGCCTCTCCCTTTGACTATGCAGAGAAAAATGTACAAAGCGAGAGAACAAACTTTACTACGCCACACTCTCACCGAGCAGTCGGAGTACAGCAGCAAAACAAAAATGTATTCAACTGCTGTACGGGAAAATGTACTCGATTTGGCTACCGTTCTGGCAAGAGCTGTAGTGATACGTCGCTGTAGCGGGCTGTACGGCTTGTGCAAATGTAAATATACTGAAAAAAATGTAGTTTATCGGTACCTTTGGCATCCCTGCTTATGTTATTACAGACAGTTTATTATTAAGCATAAATCTCTACTGTACCTCGCATGTGTTATTTTGCTTAATTGAGCTTAGATTTCGCTACCTTATCCCTCTTGTTGGCCACTGATGCTCCTGCATCGAGTGATATTAACTGGCCGGTCTGCTGCTGCACTCGTTAGTTTTTGCCTCGTCTGGTCTCGTTCCGCAAGTTTGCAACATTGGCGCCCAAATAAAAAACCCACTTCCGTGTACGGTTAATAGCGAGCTATCAAGTGAGTGATCAGGGAGCATTAAGTGAACTTTCGGTGAAACGATTACAATAAAATTCGCGATGGATTTGGAACATCTCACCGCAGATGAATTGGATTTTGAGCTGGCGGTGAGAACAGTGCAAGGATTAAGAGGAAAGGAACGTAACTGGAAAATCGCACGTCTACATCAAGTAATCAGCAAGGAGAAGAATGGAGGTGCAACCACGCCCACATCGTCTTCACACGTGCTTTCGGATGTTGACAGCATGCACCAGTGCCAAGCAAAACTACCACCAATCAGTCAGGCCTTGGAATCAGCTTTTCGGAAGAAAGACGAAGGTCAAATAAGGATCAACAGATCACGGCTATTACACTATAAATTCAGACTGTCCATCATATCGGATTCACTAATCACAGCTAATGCCAACAAAACGCTCACAAAGATCGATAAATCTCTGGAAAGAATTGAAGCATTCATAGGAGACTTGGCAGTTGCAAATTTAGAGCAACAAGAAAACGATCCCGATCCAGAAGAATTACCTGGAGATCCAGAGACTCTTCAACGGCTCAAGATCGCCCAGCTTCAATCTAGCATAAAAGAAGCTTCCCAGCAGCAACAACAATTAGAGCAGGAACTTCAGGAACAGTTACAACAGTTGCCCAAACCGTCAGATCAACCTGTTTCGGACGATCAGTGTGAACAAGAATAGCAATTACATCGACAGAAAATACAACAACAGCAGCAGCAATTACAGCATCAACAAGAGATGATACGTCAGCATCAGCAACAACTACATCAAGAGCAGCAGCTCCGACTTCAACAACAACAACAAGGACAGCAGCTCCAACAATTACTTGATCAGATGCAACAGCAACGACAGCAATTGGAACAACAATTACACCAGGAGCAGATACAGCGACAGCAAATTGAAGCGCAGCTACGAGAACAACAAAATTAAGGTGTGTTGCGGCAAGGATTTCCGAACAACTCCATTCCGGGACATTGGGATCCTTATCCACAAAATCAGTCAGGAAGGCCACAACAGCAACGTGAATTGGACAATATTCCTCCTCACTTGCGAGAGGATTTTATACGGTTTTTGGGATCGCAAGGCAGACCCAATACACCTAGAATATCAAATCTACAAGCAACTCCAAACAGATTCTCTCAGCCGGTCCATAAATGGCCTTTCGTATACAGTGGTCAGCCGAACATAATCCAGTTAGGTGAATTCCTCAACCAAGTAAACACCTACGCCGATACGGAAGAAATTGATGAGCAAACGTTGCTCCGTTCAGTTAAGCATTTACTCAAAGGGCGAGCTCTTCAGTGGTACACACGCTCCTACATCCACCTTACCAGTTGGGAAGCGTTCAAATCGGAAATAAAGCAGGTGTTCTTACCTCCGAACTATTCCGAGATCATCAAACAAGATCTGTACTTACGGTTCCAAGGATCAAACGAATCGTTTACGGCGTTCTACAGAGATCTAGTAGCTGCATTTGAAATAGTTGAACCAGTAATATCAGAATCGGAAAAACTTTTCATCATGAAATCCCACCTGAACTCGGACTATACTCCGATAGCCGCAGCATCACGAGCGATAACAGTCAAGAACCTAGTCGCTGTTTGCAAAGAGTTTGAAGTGTCTCGGTCCTATTCGACTCGGGGTAGAGCTTCGACTACTCCCCGCATTCCTTGGAACAAACCTGAAACCTCGGCTTTTCAGCGTCCAGGGACGAGCAGGATGGAAAATCCCAACCGGCAACTATTCAACAGGCAGCCGTTCAACACAGCGCAGGTCAACACGGTGGAACTCACCCCCAGACGGGGAAGAAGACTGGAGTCCTCTAGAAATCCAAGAACGTAAACGCAGTTCGCCTGCAACAGAATTGGAAGGAAAGGACAGCTACAGAGCCACAGCAACCCACCAATAGCGAGCATCATACAAGGAATTCGGCACCAACTATCATTTGTTGGCAGTGCGAAAATCCAGGTCACACTTATCCAAACTGTCCCAACCACAAACGATTTCTATTCTGCTACAGCTGTGGGAAAAAGGGATGCACCACACGAAACTGCGAGGCATGCATTTTAAGATGGAGGCAGTTAGAGTCAGTCAACATCTCACAGCATTCGGGAAACCGCAGCTGGGAGAACTCTCAATAAAGGGCGAAAGCTCTCCCGCTACAACCAAAGTCCCTTCAATCCTCGAAATTCCCGCATTCTGCAAAGCAGAATCTATCGTTATCGATCCAGACAACCATGACAATCGTCCATATGCAGATATCAATATCCTAGGTCGCAAACTTCGAGGACTCCTGGATAGCGGTGCGAGCTGCAGTCTAATTGGTGGTTCACTCTCCAAAATAGCGGATGAATTAGGATTTACCAAATTTCCAGTTAACGGGGAAGTAAAAACAGCTGACAACTCGGCGCACCCAGTTTCATTCTTCGCACACGTGCCGATCTTCTACAATAACAGAAACATCACCTTACCGGTGCTGTTCATCGAATCGATGCCTTCTATTTTTATCTTGGGGATGGACTTCTGGTCCAAACTCGGCGTCAAAGCAACCATTTGTGAAATTACGACCAACCTAGATCACGAATCATCGATCGTTCGATCCTTACTGGCACACGACAAGCAACGTTTGCAAAAAGTTATTCAGGAATTCCCAACGTCACGCAACAAAGGAAGCCTAGGAAGAACAAACCTATACTCGCACAAAATAGACACAGGAATCGCTCCTCCGTTCAAACAAAAATACTACCCGATGTCAAAATTTGTATTGGATGATTTAAACAAAGAAGTCGACCGAATGTTGGAACTGGGAGTAATCGAGAATGCTATTTGCTGTCCTTGGAACAACGCCACAGTAGCAGTCAAAAAGAAGGACGGATCGATGAGATTGTGCTTAGACGCCAGAAAATTAAACTCAGTCATAGTGCAGGAGGCGTACCCGATTCCCCAGATAGCATCTATTATAAACAATCTCAGTGGGTCAAAATTTCTGTCTTCTATCGATTTAGAGTCAGCATTCTGGCAAATTCCTCTGGATGAGGGATCCAAACAGAAAACCGCCTTTACTATCCCTCAGCGGGGACACTATCAATTCACCGTGGTTCCGTTTGGCTTGTCAACAGCCAGTCAAGCACTGTCACGCGTCATGAATCACCTGTTTATTGATCTTGAGCCAAAGGTATTTGTCTACCTGGATGACTTGGTGGTGGCTACTGAAACGTTGCAAGAACATTTGGACCTCTTGCAAGAAATTGCACGAAGACTAGAGAAAGCAGGACTCACAATCAATGCAGAAAAGCCAGTATTCTGCATGGAAAGTCTGAAGTATTTGGGCTACGTGTTAGACGAAAAAGGGTGGCACGTTGACGAAGAAAAAGTAGACGCCATCAGCAAATTCCCTGCTCCAACCAATAAGAAAGAGACTCAACGATTCATTGGGATGTGTGGCTGGTATCGAAGATTCATTAAAGATTTTTCGCGAACCGCTGCTCCACTGACAGAACTCACGAAGACTAAAACGAAATTTCGATGGACGGAAGAATGCGAGAAAGCCTTCCAGACTCTCAAATCGCATCTCACATCGGCGCCTGTTCTGGTGACTCCAAATTACACACAACCGTTCGCAATTGCTTGCGATGCGAGTGACGTAGCAATAGGAGGAATTCTCACACAGGACATCGAAGGCGACTTCCTCTGAACGAAAATACTCGGTGACACAGCGAGAGTGCCTCGCAGTAATTCGGTCTATAGAGAAATTCCGAGGATATCTCGAAGGGACGCACTTCACCGTCTACTGTGATCACTCTAGCTTGACCTACCTGAAGACGATGAAGAACCCTACGCCTCTTCTAGCTAGATGGATTCTTCGTTTGAATGCGTATTCGTTCAATATCAAGTATCGGAAAGGAACTTCAAACGTTGTTCCAGATTGCCTGAGTAGAGTGGAAATAGTCAACACGATCAACACTTCGTTTCCAGCTTCAGCATATTCGTGGTTTAATAAGTTCATACAGGATGTTCAGGCAAACCCCGACAACTTTCCAGACTTCAGAATCGTCGGAGAACACCTGTACAAAAACTGTATGACGAAGGATGCAACTGGCGGCAGATATCACCAATGGAAGAAGGTGGTTCCTTCCTATCTACCACGGGAAATAATACACCGCAGCCATGACATGCCTACAGCAGCTCACCTAGGTGGCGAACGTACGCTAAATCGGATACAGCGAGATTACTATTGGCCGCTGATGGCGGTGGATATCCGGAAGTACGTGCAAGCTTGTGACGTGTGTAAAGCTAGCAAGGCATCCAATACGATGCTGACTCCAACCTTAGGAAACCCAAAACCAGCACAACTACCATGGGAACTAATCTCAATAGACTGGGTTGGCCCACTCATACGTTCAAAAAAGGGAAACACCGTTCTCCTGGTCATCGTCGATTGGGTGACCAAGTTTGTCATCACAGAACCTTTTCGTACAGCGAACGCTCAGCAAATGTCTGCTTTCTTGGAGCAATACGTGGTTCTTCGATTCTCAACTCCTAGGATTATAGTTTCCGATTCCGGATCCCAGTTCCTTTCCCAAGTTTTCCAGGCGTTACTGAAGCGATACAACATCATCCACATGAGAACAGCCTTCTACACTCCGATGTGTAACGCTGCAGAGAGAACGAATCGTACACTAATAACATGTGTAAGATCCCTTCTAGACGAGGATCAAAGGGACTGGGATTTGCACATTCAACAAGTAGTTTGCGCGATAAACACGGCGAAACACGAAACCCTAGGCTGTAGCCCTTACTACTGCAACTTCGGTCGGGATCACATAATTTTCACTGATCAGTACCCGCTGGCTAAGTTGAATTCAACGCATGATCCTACTGAAGCACAGAAGACGCGAATAGAAAGTGTTCAGCAGATCCAGCAGTTCGTCATTGATAGGATTAAGGCAGCGCATGAAAGTAGTAAGAAGCGGTACGATCTCAGAGCGCGGAGTAGAGGTTTCAAGGTAGGAGATATCGTATGGAGACGTTCTTTTGAGTTATCGCAAGCAGCTGAACATCGCACGAAAAAACTTGGAGCAAAATTCATTCCGTGCATCGTACGACAAGTCCAGGGCTGCAATAACTACTTGTTGGAAGACATCAAGATCTCAAAGACCGGCGTTTACCATTTGAAGGACATCAAACCAGATTGACCTTACAACAAATCAAGATATGTACACAGTTTAACTGTCGACCAAGAGCGATCATGCCACAAACCCGGTGCTGTTGACCGGTTAGTGGCCCATATCATGATTATTGAAACCCTATCGGCAACAGTCACAGCTTCGATCAACATACCTTTCAGACCCACAAGTAGCTGCTGAACCAACAGGAGAGAATCTACACGCATAACAAAGCGGAGGAAATCCTGGACCTGAGTTTTTAAGAAGAAATTAGTAGTGAGTCCACAGATTCGAAATAGGGAACACTCCTACCTTCTTCTACGTCGGAGTGAAATGCACCAGGACAACGAGTAAAAGCGCACCTGCGCTAGCCGTTCGCGAAACGAGAGAAAACGCAGTCTCGACGCTGACAACGATGAGAAGGATTTCCACAACAACAACATCACTGCTTACCAAAAAAGATCACTCACTCAAGTAGGGTTACGCAAATACGACAAAACGCAAGTGCTAAATAGACTCAAAATGACTCATCACCGTAAAGCTCATACCGTACAGTATAAAATCAGTTACCGTTAGTTAAGATCCTTATTATGAATTTTCTCGGCGTAATTTCTGGCGCCCAACATAAAATAGTAACACAGGTGTTGAAGAAATAGAACTCTTTCGCTGAGCTCAATCAGCGGTGATACAATAAATTTCTTGGACGATCTGGCACCAACAGGTGTAGCAAGAAGTACAGTTACCATTAGCTAATAAGTTCTGTATTGGCGCATCGTGAACGAAGGAAGCAGCAATCATCGATGTCCAGTTTGGAGAAAATTTGTTCGAGATTGTGTAATGTAAGAATCAATCAGCCTCTTCAAGATCTAACATCAACATTCATACGAAATTTTTGCGGATGCGAGCCTCCGTAAAAATTTCGTTGCGGATTGTGTGATGTTGTGTTACATTTCGAGAATCGGTCGACGAAATACAAAAATATTTCTCAGAGTACACAATTAGAACCAGAACGCAGCCAGTTCTAAAAGAGATGCACGATCTATCTTTCACACGAAATGATCAAACATATATCGATCCCGCTCTCGTACCGCAACGAGGATCTTTGGCCTCAAAGCCGCATGGATAGATACAATTAAAACAGTCTGAACAAAAGTGGTGTGTGGTGAACAGTGCATGCTGTTAATGGTTTCGGCACGTGAGGAACTAAGCCCATCGGATCGCAAATTTCTACTCTGAGCAGTACAGCTATTAAACGAAAGGCATACACGTCATTTCGGCAAACGAACACGTGGAAATCGATCACCCTGAAATCCATTGTGATCACGTGAATCATCCCTAAAAGCTTTCTTGCATGTTCGGATAATATCTGGGCCGTAGAATTGATTGAAAACCACGTACGGTTTAGTCGGAAAGAATTTCATTGCAGCCTGATATCTCAAGGTCATAGAAGCACACGGAAAGAGCCAAGAGAGGCTGTGCAGGATCACTCAACATCATCAAATTGCATGCGATACCACGAGTCGTTAGCACAAGAAAGAAAAGCCCTTCAACAGAGGGCTTTTATTTTCAGGCTAAACAGTCAACTCTCACCCGTACGATAACGATCGTGCGACGTTAATGCGAAGCAGAGCAGACCACAACCACTCCACCCTTTTCCTCGAGCCATATGATCCACCATACCTATCGAGCGAGAGGCCGGCGAGATCACTAACGTGTGCGTGGTCGCGCCACAAACTACAACGAGTGCGTGGGAGTCGCGCAACAAATACTACACACGAGTGCGAAACATGGTACAGCCGAGTATCACGTGACAGACTGCGGTGCATTCGGGTCGCGGACGCGGCGAGACAGCGAACGTTAATGCAGCTGTACTACAAGGAGAGAAGTCAATCGGTCGCATGATATAACGGGTGCGACGCTTCGAAGGCGGAAAATGCAAAGCAGAAGTTGCAGGGAAACGGGGCCCCCACCGACACAATGCAGTACAAGGCGCTGAAGATCTAGTGAAAGAAGATTGTATGTATTAATTAGATGTAAGCTCATGTTAGTACAGACAGTTTATTGTTAAGCAGAAATCTCTACTGTACCTCGCATGTGTTATTTTGCTTAATTGAGCTTAGATTTTGCTACCTTATCCCTCTTGTTGGCCACTGATGCTCCTGCATCGAGTGATATTAACTGGCCGGTTTTCTGTTGCACTCGTCAGTTTTTGCCTCGTCTGGTCTCGTTCCGCAAGTTTGCAACAAGTACTCTTCCCGTCTCGAGCCACAAGCCCCTGGCCACCTGCACTACGAGACAGTGCGGGCACGGCCGAAATGGTGGCTCCAGTGACGAATGAAGAACTACTCGCAGTGGCTAAATCCCTAGCAATGAACAAAGCTCCAGGGCCGGATGGAGTTCCAAACAACGCTCTCAAGGCAGCGATCATAGCGAACCCGAACATGTTCAGGCTAGCTATGCAGAGATGCCTTGACGAGTGCCGTTTCCCCGATAGATGTAAAAGGCAGAAATTGGTGCTGTTGGCGAAGCCCGGGAAGCCGCCAGGCGACCCATCGGCGTACAGACCAATCTGTCTGATCGACACGACTGGCAAACTGCTTGAGAGGATCATCCTCAACAGGCTAACCCCGTACGCGGAAGGTACGGACGGTCTGTCAAGCAACCAGTTTGGCTTTCGGAAGGGTAAGTCCACAGTGGACGCTCTCAACTCAGTGATAAATACTGCCGAGATAGCGATCCAACGGAAAAGGCGAGGTATTCGATACTGTGCGTTAGTGACACTTGACGTGAAGAACGCATTCAACAGCGCAAGCTGGGATGCCATCGCGCTCTCGTTACACCGGCTTAGCCTACCGGTGGGTCTGTACCGGATCTTGGAAAGTTACTTCCAGAACCGCGTACTGCTATACGAGACCGATGCCGGTCAGAAAAGGGTTTCGATTACCGCCGGAGTCCCGCAGGGCTCGATCCTAGGCCCGGTGCTATGGTACCTCATGTATGACGGGGTTCTGAGACTGAAGTTCCCTCCTGGGGTCAAGATCGTCGGCTTTGCTGACGACGTAACCTTGGAGGTCTACGGGGAGTCAATTCCTGAGGTAGAACTAACCGCAGAACACGCGATCAGCACGGTGGAGGAATGGATGAGCGCGAGAGGCCTGGAGCTCGCTCATCATAAGACGTAGGTAGTTATCGTCAACAACCGCAAGTCGGCACAACATGCAGTTATCCATGTGGGAGAAGTCGCGATCACTTCACAGCGAAGTCTGAAGTCTCTCGGAGTAATTATAGACGACAAGCTGACCTTCGGCAGCCATGTCGACTATACATGCAAGAGAGCGTCGACTGCTGTTGCGGCTCTATCGAGAATGATGTCCAACAGCTCAAAGGTGTGCGCCAGTAGACCTAGGTTACTGGCAGGCGTTGCTGTATTTCTCCTCAGGTACGGCGGCCCGTCATGGTCAAGAGCACTGAGGGTAACCAGTTACCTACAGAAACTGGAGAGCACCTACCGCGTGATGTGCCTCAGAGTGATATCTGCCTACCGCACGGTATCACACGATGCATCCTGCGTGATAGCGAGCATGATGCCAGTCGGGCTGGTCATTCGGGAAGATGAGGAGTGCTTCGAGCTACGTGGAAATAGGGGAGCCCGTGAGCGCACCAGGGTGGCCTCGGTCGCCAGATGGCAGCGTGAGTGGGACAACTCCTCGAAAGGTAGGTGGACCCACCGGCTGATACCTAGCATATCGAGCTGGGTGGGAAGACCCCATGGGGAAGTTCACTTCCACCTGACACAATTCCTGTCAGGCCATGGCTGTTTCCGACAGTACCTCCTCAGGTTCGGGCACGCGGAGGTCCCAGTCTGCCCGGACTGCCCAGGTGTAGACGAAACTGCCGAACACATACTGTTCGTATGTCATCGGTTCGACGTCGAAAGAAGAGCAATGCTTGACGTCTGTGGCTGGGATTGTGACCCCTGATACCCTTATTCAGCGGATGTGTCAATCGGTGAAGAAGTGGAACGCAGTCTCGGCTGCTACCATCCAGATTGCCAGTAGGCTACAGGTAATCTGGCGAACCGAGCAACAGACGACGGACACGGCTAACTAGTGATTGGTTAACTGGAGCGAAAAAGGCCAAGCGCAAAAAAGGGAGTGAATGGTCTGTTCATGCCGAGGCAGGTTTGGCGCAGCGACTGGCAACCGCGTAAGGGGTAAACCCAGCCACCCGAAGCAAGACAGAAGAGTGAGTGTATAGGCGTATAAGTGGACTGCCTCATGCCAAGACGGGAGGGTCGTAGCGTAGTATGTTGGGACTTAGCTATCGATACCTCATGGCGTGGCAGAGGAGTGAAAGGGTGAGCATCCTAGGCAGTCTCAGACGGCATGTTAAGGGTGAGCACAAAAGTCAGCCTCACATGGTATGGTAGAGGCTAGCACAAAAGTCAGCCTAGCAAGGAATGGAAAAGGTGAGCACACAAGTCAGCCTCGCATGGTATGTCAGAAGTGGGGCCTAAGAAAAATGTCCCACATTGGATGCCAGGGGGAGTGACAGAGGTACAATAGAGTGGCACGATCGAGAATGAATCAGGTGATAGGGTGAGCACCCAAGTCAGCCTCACATGGTATGGGTGGGGCGAGCACAAAAGTAAGCCTAGCAAGGAATGAGTAAGGTGAGCACACAAGTCAGCCTCGCAAGGAACGAAAACGGTGAGCACAAAAGTCAGCCTCATGTGGGAGTGTTTGAGAGTGAATCAAAGTAAGTTTGGGAGAGCACCCAAGTAAGCCTCATACAGGACGTATGAACGCGTGAGTGAGAGTGAATGAGTACATTTAGTACAGCCATCCCCCCAGAAGTAATACCGAGAGGTAGTTCCTGGGAGGAATGATGGCGGAGCCCAATGGAGTTTAGTCGGTATTAATGGCAGCGTCACTATTCGAGCCCGACACGCCCCCAGTGCACCCCGTGTGGTAGATTGGACCCTACCAATAGCACGTGTATTGGGCTAGGACGTAAAGGTCTTCTCCATTGTAAAAATAAGTCCTACTTTGCTGAAAAAGAAGTAATTCAAATTATCAGCACGATTATCCAATCATGCCTGAAATACCAAAAGTCCAGTAATTTTAATTAATACAAATTATAATTAGTTACTTCCTATAGTCTGCCATCTGTCTGATAATGAATTGACAATTATAAATTTACAAATTGAACCTGATACTGGATGCAGACAAAATTTCTTGAATCTGAATTTTGCACAATTCTTCTTCTTCACATCATTGCCCAAGCAACTACAAGAGATTTTTGCAAACTGCTAAGTATTATTATTTTTCAATAACATGTTAATCGTTGTTTTAGCAATAATCGGACTTTGGTTTCAAAGTACTACGAAAAAATCGAAAATCGACCAAAAAATAAAAGCTCTCTTAATTACTTGTGAAATGTTGTAAAAAACAACGGTGAAAATGTCTCAACGTTTGTCCAGTAGATTTTGAGTTATGGTGTATACCGCAAAACATGATTTCGATGTGGCGCCTGACTGAAAAGACAAAGAATCTTTGCATCGAAAAAAATAGTATCCAATTTTTTGCCGATAATACCTTACACAACCCCCCTTAAGTTCCGACACGATTTAAGCGATTTTTTCGTATTCAACTTTTTGCGTCATTTTGTCAAGTAATCTGTCTAGACTCAGTTTTCACAGTTCTTTCATACTCTGTGCATATCTGTTCTATCGTAAAGAAATAAACGAAATTTTGTACTACAGCGGAAATACAAATCGTTCAAGATATGCTAGAAAATTATAAA
The DNA here is from genome assembly GCF_030247195.1 of Topomyia yanbarensis. NCBI lineage: Eukaryota > Metazoa > Arthropoda > Insecta > Diptera > Culicidae > Topomyia > Topomyia yanbarensis. Next base: position 285,570,581 of record NC_080671.1, on the reverse strand, counting down.
TTACGAAACAATACAAGCAAGCTCCGAAAACATTTAAATAACGATCAAAATGAGAATATTTGTAACAGTTTGTTTGCCGTCATATTTAAAAGTGTTACTTAGGCTATATGGCATGGCTTCATTTACAATTTTTTATTCAATCTTAGTTTTGAACTCTTTCAAAAGCAGTAAAAATATAAATAAACTTCAACATGCTTATGGTGTTCTTTGTGAGAAGATACAACTAGAAAAGGGAACAAATTGTGATTATATATTCTTTTCCTAATGTAAAAATAACTAAAAAATTGTGAGCAAATTAAACTTCACTCATTTTGATAGCCATATGTAAACTAACGAACGAAAACAATTTTCATCTCTGAATCCAATTATAAAATTTCGTTCGATAGTTTGTTTCAATATGATTCGACTTCTGCTAACCTGCAATATAACTCTTCGATGTGGCGTTTTGAAATGAGCGTGTAGCACCTTCTAGATATAGGGCGATAAAGAATATTTAAAAAAAAATGCATTTATAGTTCGATTACACCTGTTTTTCGTACGGGATAAAACTTGTTTACTTGCCCTCATATGGTTTGTGTGCAACATGGGCCATAATATTGCACATAAAGGTCGAAAAGTTGATTCAAATTATTGAAATGTATGTAAGAGGAATATGGCGCCCCTTTACACTGTTTTCATTTGGCTTCAGGATGCAGCCATTTCTGCAATGATAGGTACTAACGTCTTAGGCCGGACTAAACTCAGGCCTAAAATCAAAGATAGTACCGTGTGGCGGTACCAACTAGATTCAAGCTTACCGCTATAAGGGTAGTAATTCACCCCGAATGACTGAATTGAGAACAGAGCTAGTACGCCTGTCAAATCATCAGCTGTCGACTATTAACAGTGAATTACTGAATTTTATTGGAGCAATAGATCATAGTTGCAGCTTGATAAGTTTTAACGTCCAAAGTTTGAATGCTCATTTCTCAGATATTTCAACGGACAATTTACTAACCATAGTCGACATTTTAGCCCTCAGTGAGACTTGGTTGAACAATTGTTCTTCTGTGGATATAAACGGTTATAGTTATATCACCGAATACAGGCGTCCTAATTCTAGAGCTGGTGGTGTTGCAATTTATCAAAAGACCACTGCATCTACTATGGCTATTGTTCATGAAATTGAACAAGTCAGTGAAGAGCATGACGCGAATTTGTCTCTAGCGGATAATAATGGTGATATTTGTGCAGCAGAAGTTATGCTAAAAGTTATTAAAACGTTACTGGTTGCTGTATACATTTTGCCAGATGCAACATTTAAAGAAATGCAATTTTTCGTTACACGTAATTTATTTCCTTACGCTCGGAAAAACATCCCGATGGTTGTTTCGGGAGATTTTAACATAGACATTTCAAAGCAGGAAAACATGAAATTTGTTCATTTCATGAATGAATGCCTCAAGCTTCGTCTTATTACTGATCCTTCACAAACTACTACACTTGGAGGTACATGCATTGATCTAGTGTTTGTCAAGAACTGCAATGTAGAAAGCCGAAGATATATTTCGTACTTTTCATATCACAGGCCAATACTTTCCTTAATTGATCCGACAGAAAGATGAACGATGTCTTTGTTTTCAGTAATGAGAGATGGCATTTCGTCACGGGTTACTTACAATAATATTGTATTGAGTCTATCTCCTGCGTTTCGAAGATCTATGCCTTCCTCTTCAGGGTAAAAACACTAACAATATTATCTTTGTCAAGTTAGTTTGAACATTTGAACGGAAAACGCAACGCACTGATCTACCTGAGCCGGTCCCCCTACACATCACTAGAAGACTGAGCAATGAGTGATGTGTGCGAAACAAATAAAGAAGTTAACATGATTTCGACTTGACGCCAATTGTTAGTTCTATATATCTCATATTCAATCTTGATTTTCTAAAAGTTCTATTCACTGATTTTTGAGGTACTTCTTCCATATGTAAAACATCAAACAGTTTCAAATTTGAAGTTGTGTGATGGTAGTTTTTGAGTGTAATGTACAAAACGTTCTATTTTTGGTGTAAAGTACCCCCGATGACGGTATACTGGCAAACACCAACCACAATAGACGATTTCCTGCCTACGATTGTAGTCTACCAAGCACATACACCAGCCCGGGGACAACTTGACAGCTCCCATATATTGAACTCATAAGCAAATTTTGTGGTGATTTGGTGATGTCATGGCGGCTCGAATGGAGCAAAATTTGAAAAAGGCGCATCCCATTTACTATTTTTCATATCTAAAAAATAACCAGTTTAAGCATTTCTATCATCAAATTTATTTCGCTGTTTACATTAGAAACTGTCCTCATTCCCCCATACTTAAACGGAAACATAGATTCCATTTGGAATTTAAAAAATCCGAAAGAAAATAAATCGATTTTCGGAAATACAAGAAGATGACTTTCAAAATCAAGCCACTACCACTTATATTGGAATTTCCGAAAATCTTCCGAAACTAATCAACATCTCCTAAGGCATGAAATCCTCCGGTAGAGCCGAGAAAAATGCCAGAATAATTCTGAAGGGATCCATACCAAAAACATCGCAACATCTTCCGGACAGAATTATTGCAAAAGTCGAACAAAACTCTGGCCGAATTCGAACAAAATTGTACATTCCTGGCAGCATTCTTGCTGAAACCGAGCGCTACTGGTTTGATGCCAGAATTCTGTTAAAAGCACACAAATTTTATTCAAAACCAATTTTGCTAAATGTGTAGAAAATCCTACATATATTGTTTATTCTCCCAATCAAAATGCTAGAATTCTTGACGTTCTTAATGAACTTGAAACAAGATGTCGCAGGTTCACGAATTGTTAAGCTTGGTGATTAGGGTTGCCACCCCTCCGGGTTTGACCCGGAGACTCCGGTTTTCGGGAGCGATCTCCGGGTTTTACATCAATTTCTCCGGGTTTGGTGGGAAGAAGCATAGGTTGATTTTTTTTGAAATTGATTCTTTACAAAATATTTCAAAAGTCTAAGCTAACTATTACTCAGATTTATTTTGCCCGACTAACCCTTCGTTTCAAGGTGGCGAAGATGAGTTCACCAAATATTAATAATTTCTTTTACAAAGCAATGAAAATGAAAAACAAATTACCACAAATTAACCTTCCGGCAGTCGCGCTCTGAAAATCTAGCGAAATCGTCTTAGGGTACCAGCGGCTGCTCGTTCGGTAGGCCAAATGCGCGACTTCCGGAGGGTTAAGGAAAATAATATTTCGTCATGTGCTACAATTGAAATGTTGCATTCCACTAAGTCGTTCAAAATGGTGTAAAAAATTTTTTTGTTGCAATTTTACCAAATAATTTCACTCATAGTGGTGCTTATCGCCAGCTGCACTAAGGTCTAGCAGATTTGTTCTAATTCAACTGACTAGGTAAACATCAAACGGGTTACGGAGGTGAGTTTTGCCCCTTTGTTGCGAAATGAAAATTTGTTGGTGATGAATAACCGACACCACATAGTGTGATGCCGCAGCTCTGCCTCCTTTGCTCTCCTTTTCCTGTTAGTTGTGGAGGAGAGCAATGCTCGTTCAACTTATCCTCTACAGTGAGAGTAGCTGGTGCTTTTGTATTCTTGGCACTTAGTCGGGAAAGTGAACTACTACACCACTTTAAACCGATAAAACCGTTCTCAACCGTCAAAAAATTACAGCTTTACTTTAACGTAGTAATTAAAAGCGATTAAAGTGCTCTAAAATGCCGAGCAATCGCTTTGATTCCACTTTCTGTCTCGTTCCACTCAAAATCCACCACCCCCGATCAGTGAAAATCTCCGGGTCAAAGCCTCTCCAGAGGTGGCAACCCTATTGGTGATTTACTTTCATTGGCCAAAAAGTTTTTCATTTATATTTCATTTATAACACCAATGATTTACCGATTACAAACTTCACACAACAAGAAAACCAAAACATGTTTAGGAAGGAAGAGAGCCGGTTGCTAAAAACAACACCTTCCAGCTTAATCTATAATAAGATTTATGTAACTTTGCTGACGGTTTCCAATCAGGGATAAATTTATTCTCTAATAATATTTTTCTTTATCCACATTTTGGAATACGCTTTTTCTAAATGTTGTTCTAGCCGCATTGACGGCGTTCATAACACACGTAACGAAACACGCTTTTCTCTTGAAACTTTTTCGTGTCGTTGTTCGTGGTAGTCGTACAGAAAAGGCATACTACCGCCACCATCAAATCGGTGGTACATATATGAAACAAGCACTATCTGTCAAGTTGTCCCCGGGCTGACATACACAAAGGATATCTTCATCTGAAACTTGTAGTACACTGTAGTACACTGTCGCTGATTTCAAACTGTGCAGCTCGAGTTGGTCTGAATTGTGCAATAGATGGATTAGAGTTTGTTATATTAGATTGACACTGACCGATATTCATTGTTTCTTATTTCATAGTTGTCGTCACTCTCCTTACATAAACTCTGTAAACTACGTAAGCAAAGAAAGCAGCAAACATAAACTCTGTAAATTACGAAGGCAAAGAATCCTAGAAAACAAAACAGCGCACTATCAATAACCACATTCCCCTGAACTATCGTTTTCATTGGCAAAAAAGTTTAAAATTGCGACTTGCAATCTAAAACTTTTTATCATAGGCCCTTTCATGAATATCATGCACGGGGAATTCTAGTTCACCGCTTTGTACTTATTTTTGGGTACCTCAAGTAAAACTAAATATTAGGTAATTTTTTGTTGACAGGTATTGTTTTGGTGAACACGTATTACAAAATTTTTAATAGTTACAAATAATACATTTATTTCAGCCGAGAATGCGAAAAAAATCAACAACAAACATCTAGAGCTGGATCTGATGTGGTGGATCGGTGAGTTAAAAAATTGTTTATTTTCTGTTCTTGGCTTCATGTTCAGCCATTCGTAACATTTTAACAAACGCTAAACTGATGATTCCAAGATATCATCATTTTGTCGGAAATGTTTTTGTTGTAGATAATTTAAACTTTTGCCATTTTCAATGGTCGTGTAACGCACTGATTTTGCACTTTCGAGCAGAAGTGCAAATAGAACAATCCTGCTCGAAAACGCAAAAAAGTACAACGCCAATTTACGGAACTATCCCGATACAAAACAACTGGAGACGCCTATAAATAAAATTTTGTTTTACGCTGGTGTTGGTTAATGTAAAATGTTGACATTTTTGAATGGAACTAATTTTCGTTTCAATTTCACGTTTTGTTTTCAATAGTAATCAAAATGTCCGATGAATCTTTTCACAGTACCAAGCTTGGAGATTCCTACTCTCAGTACTTATCAGCTACGGAACAAGTTTTCGGCGGAGTTTTATTCCTCACGATCTAGCCTGTTTCGGAGCATTTTCAATTAACATGATCCTAAAATTGAATACTGAAGGATGGTTCGCTATTGTCGATGTGCAACTCATCCCATTCATTAGACAAAACTTGGACGTCACCAGCGAATCATGAACAAGATCGTTACACCTGGAAGACAAAATACCAACGAAAAATTGTTGGGATAAGGTGTGCACGCGTGTGTTAATTGATGACTATTACCAATTTTACATTTTGTATAATTACATTTTACAGAAATTTCATCAAGAGGTGTCCAGAAATTCATTCGATTAAATACATTAAACCAACGTTTCTATGTAAATATGTAGGACATGGACTTTGAGTTTATGAGGACGATAGACGGATTTCCAGACAATGCTCGGTGAAAGGTAAATTATCTTGTATGAAACAGTAGTGGAGAGTGGGTACGCTTGATCCCACTTTTGTTTTTTACTCAACTTTTCAATGAAATAAAAATTTCAATTGGCGAATCAAAGCGTGATTGACTCACAGATGGCAATTATGTAAAAATGATGATGGGAAATTTGACATCCGTCAAACTACGATGATTTTTTTGGTATTTACGAAACCTTCTGTAATATCTTCAACACCGAATCCAAAACGGCAAGAAAAACGTTAGGTAAGTTATAGAAATCTATCAAAGATATAACTGCAAAAATCTGACGTTACTTAAATATTTTTTGTTTTAATAACCGCTGACATTGGTTATTTTTCAGATAAGAAAAAATGTATTGTTCACGCGTGCCTGAGCTATTTTGGTGCATCCGGAAATTTTACCACATTTTTCAAAATTCCCTATCCAGTGTTTCATAAATGAAAGCAGCTCTTGCACTTCTCCGGTAAGCGCCGAAATTATATGTTCAGCTCATTTTACTTCGGCGGATATTATTGCAAGTAAGAAAAGCTGCGAAAACCGCATATCCCTCCTTTATTGTACGGATGGATTCTCCGACGTAATGCAGGACGTTCATGGTCGCAATATGACGAAAATAACATAACCTTTTATAATCCAGAGTGGGTTTTGCAATACTTCAAAACTGCATGAACTATAATTTTACCAAATTGCGCAATAAAGTAAAAGTAAGTTCTTACCATCACTTTTATATTCCATATCAAAATAATTTGTATTTACCTGTAAGAATATCGTTTAGAAATTCACTTCCTCTATAAAAATTAACTCATCATCCTTTTTGTAATTGCAGGCCTGACAGACAGACGTTTTAGTTTTGCTTTGATTCTTCAATTGCAAACTTCGCCATCTTATAGAGCTATGAATATTGTGTAAATCGGAAAACTATGTCCTGCCAATACTATGAACAGTTTTGAAAATCATGCCAAAACGAGGTTTTTGTAAAAACGTGTGGTAACTTGATCCCCCGCTCACAAGGGCTAAAGAAGCAAAGCCCACTATAGATACGAAAATTCAGCTAACCACCTATCCTGACAAATTATATAATAAGACTACCATCTTAGATGCACGACAAACGTTAACCACAGATGAAAGTATTTGCGGTAAATCAATGCTGTTTAACTGGCTTTTTCAACCTTCAATAACTTATATCATTATTTGTTCAGGGAAAAACATTTTAGATCAATCAATAGTGCCAGGTACGTTTTGAAAATGTTTTTCTATTTCTATACATTTCGGAAGTGTTTGAGAGAACTAATGATAGGGATCAAGAATACCCATTGTTACAGGGATCAAAGATTCCTGTTGTATGAGGTGAACAAAATTTAATTTTTTTGCATGTGTAGTGAAACTTTTTATTCGAAAAACGTGTTTTTCTAGGCAACAGCCCTTAGAAAGTAATCGTACTTGAAAATATCCATAAATAATTAGTTCGACGATCTCATACAACCGTTCAAAAAATTTGTGGAAAGATCTTCGAGAAATCCATCTCAACATATTTTCTATAATATTATACAACTTTAGGGGAGACTGAGGAGACTTGATCCCCTTTTTTATTTTTCAATCCTACTCCGTGGAATGATAAAAAAACTATGTATTTTTTGTAGTTTTATATTGTTTCTAGGGTTGACTGATAATCATAAAAAAAATACATGGAAATATTATACTGGACATGAGCTATGAGCATTTTTGGAAAACAATAAAAAAATGTAAAATTCTTTGATTAGTGGAGACTCGATCCCTAATTTGGGGACACTTGATTATTTTTTGAAAACGTGTTTAAAAGAGCATGTAGGGTAATAAGCCTATTTTTACCCTGTTTCTATTATCATCCTACCAATCTGAAGCCTTTGGTTAGAACAGCGTCTGCCATCTTTGCTCAACGCATTTACTCAAATGGTGTTGCGATAATTGGGGTACTCGATTAGAGTTTTTGCTGTGCTCAAACAGAAGATTTTCACCATTCTCAAGACAATTTTGTTATTATATTGGCTCTTAATAAGAGGCGAATAACCTTAAAGTTAAAAAAATCCATAATCGAAATAAAAAAATGGCTCCTAATAACAAGGCAAAGAAGCTGAAATAATAAAATTAATAAAGAAATAATGTGGCACCCTCCCTAATAGGGCAAAAATAGATACCTAACCCCATTCAATGTTATAAATATATTGTGGTATTGATTAAATTGTTGTGATTTACTATTTTGTTACTACATATTATCCATCTCTCACCTGATTTTTATTACGAATTCTCCAAATCTCTGTGCAATGATTTGAAAGCTGTCGTTATTATGGTTGAGGAACGTCAAATGTGGGATGCATGGTTGCTACGTATGCTGTAGTAAACATGTACAGCTAAGTTTTGTATGATGAAGCGTTCATTTTTGACAGTTTTTTGTTATTTTATGGCAACATTGACTTTAATTGTTCTGGTGTGAATTTGGTTATAATCAGTAGTGTGTATGAAGCATGGCGAAGGGGATCAAATCTCCACGAATTTGAAGGGATCAAGTGAACCCATAGCATCTATTTCAGCAAACTTTAGTACATATAGTTGAACAAAAAAATCAGCTCAATCATAGCGTATTCATATAATTGACATTCTCTTGTATTTCTGTATGCAAAAGTATAGTATGCAGTGGGAGACTTTATAAATTGTATAAAAGTTTGAAAATTTGGAAAATAAATCTTCTTCAGTTCTTCTGAGATTTATTTCTTTAAATCGATAAAAATTCGGTCACACATGTCCAATTTATTTTTTTTGTGTTAAAGAAACTTTTGTTTAGATAAAACTACGCAACTTTCTAGTATATTCTATTAATGTATTCAGCTTTTTGTTAGTGGCTGCGTTCCCAAATGCGCACTCCACTTTGACAAGTCGTCCGTCCAATGTCAAATTTGACAAATCACCCGTCATGTCAATTTTGACACACTCTTCCATCCTAGGGGCAGATCACTCTAAGAATGTATAACAAATTTGCATCAATTTAGAAAAAATGCATTTAATTTCCATTTTTGCATCAGCTTGGCACTCCATCGCAGAAAAGTTTGTTTAACAAACGTCCTACGCTGATCCACTTTGTTCGACGTTTTGTTAAATGTAGGGCTAGTTTTTCTGCAGGGTTTTGACGTCTTACACGCAACGCAAACCACATAGCAGGCAACGCAAAAACATTGCACGCAACGCAAAATACATTACGAATTTCTATTTTGATGGAAATAAATGCATTTAATTTCGCTGATTTTTAAAAATGCATCACAAGTGATCTGCCTCTAGCTTCCATCAGTCTCAATTTTCACAACACGGTAGGCGTTGATTTTTGTTTTCGTCTCAAACGTTAAAAATCAAAATAAAATTTCGGTTGTTTTTCCGTTAAAAATACGATTACGGTTCAGGTCGCCACAATCGACTGGATCTAGGACTGGATTCATCCAATTGAACCGCCTTTCAACAGTAACATTCAATTCAAAAAGAATATTCAGAACAACTACTTTCCAAAACTATGTTTGCGAAATCGGCTTACAAAAATTGGAGAACTAGCAGCGCGTAATACGGTGATCAATCGGTCTAATCATGAAATTGGCAGATTGTGGAAAACAGCCCCCTGGCAACCCTATACCATCATATGGAGTATGACAGCCACCTACATATATGGGGCGTTATAGCTATAAAGCCCCAAACAAAGAATTATGTTTGGCACTATGCTCGATATTCAAGCATTCCACACGACGTTTTGCATCTTGTGGGATGATTTAATATCATATCATTCAGAAAATCGACATTTTGTAACTAAATACAGCTTCTAATCATTCGGTTTGCGGTTCAATGTTTTGCCTTTCATGGCAGTGATGCTGGCTGTACAGAGACGTCGTCCTTGACAGGGGGCTGGTGGAAAACCAATCATCAGCGATGTTTGATTTAGACGAAACCAATGAGCCGGCTGAGTTGCCATCGATTTCGTTTATTAACGTTGCAGCTGCCATCAGCCATTATGCCAAGAGGTTATTTTTATCGCATTTTTCGTTATGTTAGATGGTAAACTTTACTACAAATGTTATTCAAAAAACGCGCATATTTTAACAAACTTTGCTAAGATATTACATTGTCAGAAGATTGCATGCCTTTCCGAATTTACACCGAGTTTCATTGCTTTATTACTGGTCATATCGTACGTGATGAATTCAGGTAAGAGCAGAGGCTCGAATCCCTAAATTCTGGTTCTAATTAGTATTCGTATTAGTAGTTTTTGATAAATGCCGATTGAAGCATCGATCGCTGGTCATTCTGGAGAAAATAAAATAATGAGAAAAGATCTTTAAAAATTTCAAAATTTCATTCTTGTAGTTCAGGTCAGGTCAAAATGAGCTTACGTTTGATGATATTGAGAGCCGCTGTAATGGAACTATGCCGATTTTCCAGGTTTATTGTCCGAGCCAGCAGCTCCTGCTCGTCACATTTTTAGACCAAAAGCACATCGTATACTTTCGCAATCAGTGCTCTGATCGGTTCGGAGATTTCCTTCAGCGAAGATATCAACGAATGGAGAAATTCGTTTTCTATAGCCAACACCCAGAATACTGTTGACCAAATCGAACGAACAGGTTAGCTCGGTCTCGGTATTACATTCAACCATGCCCTTGAAGCACAGAAGCACAATCCATTTAGGTTCATGAGTAGTTGAGAAAGAATTTTTGGACCGTTCCTTCTCTGTCGGTTCTTGTTTACAGTTGTCAAAAGATAGAATTGACTCATAATTGAGATGTTCTTTCTTAGAAACTCCATAAAAATAGGTAGTAATCCTTTCCTTCAACTTAGCACTTTCTCGACAGATAATCAGCAGCAAATACCTCGACGGAACAGAATAATCTTAAAAACGCATTTGAATACGGGACGAACCGTCGTCTGTCAGTCACAACGGTGTCCTTTTCCGCCTTGGGCAGTATGGTTTCACCAATAACAATAACCAACGACTTCTCCATTGAAACTATACCCGTGCTCTTCAACTGGGTTTGTTAAGATCACAAATTTTGACGTTTAACTTTTCAGACGAGAACAAAAATCAACGCCTACCGTGTTGTGAAAATTGAGACTAACGGAACGGGTTGTCGAAATTGACACGACAGTTGATTTGTCAAAATTTACATTGGACGGACCACTTGTCAAAGTGGAGTGCGCATTTGAGAACGCAGCCACTAACAAAAAGCTGAATTCTGATTCGCCTTTGAGTTACAATGATGGGATCAAGTCTCCCCGGGGATCAAGTCTCCTCAGTCTCCCCTACTTTTTTGTTTTTTAAACATCATAAACGACCAAATACTTCATTTTCTTTTTATATTGTGATAACTTTATGCGTATAGATTAGGAGATATGGCCAGGGAATCAAATGTCCCCAAGAATCAAGTGTCCTCACTCTCCCCTAATGACATCGGTCAACCAGCCCTACTGCGTTGACGTTTGCAGCTGCATTATCGTAGAATTTGTTGAAAACGAGAAGTTCACCTACTGGATTATTGTGACCTGTGATTTCTTAGGTCACAATATCGTCGCTTTGATCACTGAGCCCAGCTTGTATATATTTGTAAATATTGTTATTTTTTTTGTCGTATAAATAAATAACAGTGTACGGTCTATCTCGTGTATTTGACGACGCCTGTTCTTTGTTTATACTTTGAAATTATTGTTCGTAAATGTCTAAGTAGAATTTAAACGTCAAACCATTACTACTCCGTGCTTGCATGTTTGAGTCGCGTTTAAGTTCTGCTTAATAGCCCAGGTTGGTGTCATGTGTAGGTTTCGTTTTTTGTTCAGAGATTTATTTATATATTTATGTGCTTATTTATTTATTTATTTATTTATATTTGTTATTTATTTTGCTTGTTTATCCCTCTCCTAGGTTGACGGGTTTGACGGTATTGCAAACATCTTCAAGCATATTTGAGCAGACACCTGCTTTAGGATGGTTATTGCATTGCGCCTCGATAGTGGTGCATCGAGGAGACCGAGAGGGCTTATGGGCCTTTTTTTATGTTTTGTGTTTTTTCATACTCTGCACCAACCCAAACTAACAGTCAACTAAGAGCCTGTGCACACTGGCGTGGCCGATTGGCGGGTCGCCGAGGATTGACTTTTTCTGTGGGCTGTGTTTGCAGACATTGTTCAACAGCTTAACGGCAGTCTTTGTGAGCACGGCTCGCAGTGGAATTCATTGTGTGTCGATTTATCGGTCGACTTCGGCAACGTGCACAGGCGCATTTAAAAAAATAACAGTAGAACCCTATTAGTTGTATTGTGTTGTAATAATTGTAGTTTTTGGTACTAGTGTACAATTGTGTGCTATCTGTGTATGTGGGCGTCTGAGTATTTGTGATATGTGGACCAGGGAATGGATGCAGAACTGGCTTATATGATGGAACAGTGGGTGATCCTTCTTGGGATTCGTTGGTCACTTTTTACTGGTGTTCAATTCGTGCATTCGATTCGATTCATTCGGATTGAATAAATGAAGGTACGATTGATTTACCGATGCACGTCAATCATCCATTCCCGTCCAGCATAGCACATGAGAAACTTCTAACGGAGTTAATTGTCGTTAATGGCAAATATATATATATATATATATATATATATATATATATATATATATATATATATATATATATATATATATATATATATATATATATATATATATATATATATATATATATATATATATATATATATACATATATATATATATATATATATATATATATATATATATATATATATATATATATATATATATATATATATATATATATATATATATATATATATATATATATATATATATATATATATATATATATATATATATATATATATATATATATATATATATATATATATATCATTTTCTGGCATTTGGACGGTTCCAAGTAGTTTTATTGCATGGTACATGTGTTGTTCAATTAATATTCAATAACAGTACTAACTCTACTCTTTATTTTATTTTATTTATTTTCGATCTCATGCGTCATATTCCTCTGATGACTTCTCCGAGATAATTTAACATAAAAGGGCAACATTGCTGTCAACAATGATTATTCGCTGCCATCAGACGTCGCCAGGTTTTAGAAAAATTGAGATGTACTTTCATACTCAATTGAATCAGACAAGTAGGAACGAACAACAAACTGTAAGTAGCATATTACACATGTCTTATTTTAACATCATGCATATTTGTATTTACATATTATTTACAGGTAACACACATATCTCAGCATGCAACACTTCCCATACACACGTAAACATTCACACACGCAAATATACAAATGCTCGACAGGTGACTGGACCAAGTGCATTCACTCGTAGGATCTATCATTCAGGCCTTAAAAAGGGAGCTTCATTTGAAATAATGCGCTGATCGGCGAACGTGCGCAAATCATCATTCGCATCTTGACGAATTCATTCGTTCGTGCTTCAATATACCGTTCGTCATAAAAGAACGATTGCTGCTTTTTCGTGCGAGTGTTCATTTGACCGAAGCTGGCAGTTGGGCAGCTATCACTCCTCGTGTTGCCGACGCGATCACAGTCGTTGTAAACAACCAACAAACTTCATTCATCTTGTGCTACCGTTCGTATTCCCTTGACCACAAAGAGGTGTGATGCATTGCAATAGCATTCGAACGAAAATTTCGTTTGACATTTTGCTGCCATAGTTTTCGACTGTTTCGGCGATTGTGAAAAATAGCCGTGGATCTATACGGCATATTTTGCAATTCAATTCATGTAAATATGAGTGAGATAGTATCAAGAAGTTCAACTTATTTGTGGTGCAATTCCGAATTTATGATTTTAATAACCTTCACAACCGACTTTCATCATACAATACTACTTCAAGGTGAATCTTCTGACATACCATTTTAATAGACATGCTTTATGTTGGTGCAATGCATTAATGCTGCACTATCGAGTACGGTAGGTACTGTTTCTCGAATATAATATATATATATATATATATATATATATATATATATATATATATATATATATATATATATATATATATATATATATATATATATATATATATATATATATATATATATATATATATATATATATATATATATATATATATATATATATATATATATATATATATATATATATATATATATATATATATATATATATATATATATATATATATATATATATATATATATATATATATATATATATATATCCTCTGCATCTTACTGCACGAATGGCAACCTGGTATTAAGACTCTTCTAATCATAGCTTATTGTGGTTGTTCATATATATTCACAGGTTTGAAGGGGGCGAGTGGCCAAGTGTGTAATAAACAAACAAATATAATAAACGAGCGGCAGCGATAATATTATTGAAAATATTAGCTGGGTTACGTATATAATGTAAAAAATCCACCGATAAAAATTACATTAATGATGACGTATTTGGTGAAATAAATTCTTCTGCACATGCGGTCTAACAACAAACGTTATTGAACTTTTCCTGTAACTGAATATTTGTCTTAAAATGCTTCTAACTCGATCAGTAAAAATTTTATTATCATACCGTTGGTCCCATTAGACACATAAGCTAATTTTAGACTGAATAATGTTTTCCTATCTTTCAGCAGAAGGATTCAAGTAAGCATTTAGAACTAAAGTTGTGGAGATGTAGCATTAATGTAGATTAAGAGATTATAGACAACAAGAACAGTTTAATAAATTACAGTAAAAGTATTGTTTAAATATGGACAGTTACATAATTCCATTAACTGGATGTCGAGCGCAGCGCTAGCCTCGCGGTATGTTAATTGCACCAATCAAGTTGGTACTGAACGTCTTAGTCCACCAACCCATAAAGTGCTCAAGGGAGCATTATGTTGAGTCGAATTTCTACCAAGAAACGCATCATGATAGCCGTAATCACGCATCGTTCCTCGCGTCCCAAGATGCATAATACTGCACTTATGTTAATGATGGTCTAAACATAAAAGGGCCGAGGCATCGGGTAAACTGGTGAAGATTACAATAAGTGATTAGCTTGGCAATGACCATGAAAAAGGCGAAGGTACGACAATAGATAACCGTCGAAAGTGACGACAGCAATAATCATAAATAATCGTCAAAAAGGACGACCGCAACAAAGGGTGCGACAATAAGACAATTGTACATACCTACAGCTGCGCATGCGAAGGGTGACCAAAGAAAATAAAGATGATCTAGCGGCGGTCATAAAATAAAGTCGGTCTAAACAATGTAATGTATTCAGTTTGTTGATGAGTCAAGTTTTAATTGCATGCGCCGGAAACAACGGCGGCTGAATAAATTATGGTTTACCCGAGCTAGAAGAATTAGAAACTTGAATTGTTATCCGCCATCAAACGATCTAGCGTAGGGGTCCTAATTATCTGCCGTACCGAATGAACACACTATAGGAGTGAGCGAGAAGGGCGGATAGCTAGGACCAAACCATAGATGAAATTTTATGTTAAGAATTTGTATATATAGTTTTAGGATTCTAAAATAAAGTCAGTCTTGTTTATGAACACAAACCGTTGTGTTGATTTTTCTTTCTTTGCGTAAGTGGTGTAGTGATTCCATAGGGCTGAACCAGTACCAAGACGTCACACTGGAGTAGAGAAGTATCCTCATTAAATAAAAAAAAATATTTTCTTTCTCTTTCCCTATCCAGGTACAACCCGCTAGAGAACCGTAGCTATCATAAGTCGTACTTCCGGCTTATGAATCTACTCGTTTACTCTCCGGGTAAAAGAAACTCTAAAAACAAATAATTCTTTTTTTAACAATTTAAGGAAGCAAGTGCGAAGCTCGGTAACACGTCGTTGCTAAGCTAGAACCAAGTCGGGTCTAAATCCCAACGACACTGGAAGCTACGAGTGGATTATTCAACGGAACATTTCACACTTTCTAATGTTTCCTGGGATATACTGAGAGTGTTTATTTTTGATTTTTAATCGGGTTTTCCCAATTCATTTTTATCACGTGGAAAAAGTTTTAATTTATCGAAATTGTTTACTAAATATTTTACTTTATGCTAGGATAGGACTCGACAGCTCAGTCCCTGATGTTGAACAAATCTCGAACCAGCTCATAATTGGATAAAATAGACATTGTACCTCGATAGTACGTACACCTACCATCAAACTTTTTTTTTCGTTTGATTTTGTAAACTTCAACAAAATAGGACAAATTTTATGAAACTTCTATGGGTTTCTCCATACTTTAGCGAAGTTGTGTGCTACTTAGAGTAGTTCTGCAAAGTCCAGCAAAGTGTTTTAAACTTTGAGTAAGCCACAACTAAATCGTGGAAATCTAACAAGCATAAAAAATTCTGCAAGCTTTAAGGACGCCCTACAAGTTTAAGGAAAGTCTAAATTTTGGAGGATTGCTAACTTACAAGGAGATCCTTAAAATTTCAGATAATTTGTACGACACTCAGGTTAGTTATAGTTTGTTTTTAACAAACTTCAGAGCATCGTAATGAACTTTAAGGATGATGATGTATGGAATTTGGGAAATACTTCTGACTTTAAAGACTTTCTATACTAATAATTTCTATAGAAAGCTGAATGTTCACGATTTTCACACACATTTTACCAACGTCGGGAAATTCTGCGAATTGAATATTTAGAAATATTATTACAGTTTCAGTAGATGAACTGAACTTCAAGAAAATCCCACGATATCAAGTAAAATCTTTAGAATTTATAGAATGTTCGCGAAGTTTCAAGAATATTCTAAGGATTTATGGAATAAATTTAAACATCAGGGGGCATCTGCACATTTCATCACATTCTATCAAAAATGCCAAGTGCATTTCATGAAACTCACAATTAACTTCAACGAAGTATTTCGAGAAAAACTAATAAAATTAGAAACGTGACGAATATCAAAAAACCTCTTCAAGCTTTAGGTAACGCGCATATGTCCCACAAGGTACTGAAAAGTTTTACTAACTAAGGAAATTTGTAAAATTTTGAGATATTTTTCGAATATCAAAGAAGATTTTAGTCGATTATGAAGGTTTATATCTAGAGCGATGATAAAACGGTTTTTGATGAACGACCATCAAACATTATGTACATAAAATTTGAGTGCTGAGTCCCATACATTCTAGGAGATGCAATGTTTGGAATGGAATGGGTGAGATTCGCATGACTAGCGACTTCGATGGAAGCTGGTAATTCATAGAGCTGAAAAACGCATCTAAATGAGCATTTTCTCAATACCTCGTTTGGGATCTTGTAAACGGGATTAATTAAATGTATCCACTATGTTGGTGTGGTTTAAGAAATATTTCCTAGCGCAGTAAGACCTATCTTGTACAATCGAAAACTATGGTTTATATACTCTTTAGCTCATATGTCGGCATGATTTTAATTTAAAGTTATATCGCCTTTGCAAATATATTTAAATCGCCGTTTTCGGGGTTTTTGAAATTCATTAACGACCAAAAAGTGAAAGAAATAAAAAACAATCTGAAATCTTGTATGCAACTGAGTAGAATAGTCATCGCAACCACAAACTGGGAACTTTTAACCCACCAAATTTTGGGTTGTTCCTATAGTTTTATAAACTGTACTGTTATTATTCAAAGAATAAAAAAATACAAAAAATTCCTTCTGCTTCAGGAAAAACAAAAAAATCAAGAAAATCTTCAGGGAATTTGTAGGAATTTCAAGTAAATCTTACGAATTTCAGAGATTTAGGATAATTCTAGAACTTTCAAAAAGTCCTACGAAAATCAGTGAGACCAAAGAATGGACTCCATTTTCAACCAACCTGGTTGATGGAAACCATAACATTTTAAGATTAAGTACTCGGTGATAGGACAATTTATCACTAATGGGGTGATGAATTTTGTGATAAGTATTATTTTTGTAAACGTACACGTAGAATTTAAGGGGCGCTTAAAGATTTTGAAATCAGTGTAAATGATTGCAAAAGTAATTTCAAACTGATAAACTCAAGTGAATATTTCGTTTTACAAGTTTAACCACTACTGTTTGGGCCATCGAAATTAAAAAAAACAAAAATAAAAAAATCAATCCACTTAACGTTCAAAATCGGGCTGTTTAATATATTATGTAAATATATTGGTTTTAATGCTTAACTTTTACAATCTTTGAACATTTATTGATGTCTCAGATGATGATTCAGAACTGCAGGATTTTCACAGTCAAAATCTTCTCCGGAGAGGAATTTCTTGAGATCATCTTGACAACTGTTATTTTGTATTTTTCCTAAAACTTTTTCATGAGAACAAATGAATATCCAACTATACGCAAGAAACAACACTATATTGGTTTTTGTCCAAAAACATTACGTGAGTTCTGGGTTGTGGTTCCGAATAAGTAATTACCTCAACCGCGTACTAGCTTCGTCGTGTCTGCATAAATATATCTAGTTGAATCGACTAGACACTAGAATGTTGAACACAATTCTCTTTAAAACCCCGAGAATAACAAAAATTCAATTTCTCTTCCCTCTCGTAGACAAACGTAGAATTTTGCTAGACCCCCCGTTTCCCACCACAATGAGCCTAAGTGGTTTATAAACGGCTTCTAACGTTATTTTTTAACTTTTATCCTTTTTCATGCGGATCACATGAATCAGGTGACAAGGTATAAGTCACATCAAAAATAATTTCGATTCTTCTATAATGTCTAAGCTGACCTAATTTTACTGTTCAAGTCAATTTTCATGAAATTGGTTCATATAGAATAAATTTTTAATCTAAATAAGCAAAGTACAGTACAAAACCAATAGATTGCGAACAGTTTATATTGCTTTCAACAGGAATAAACAAAATAAGAATATGTTTTTTGCGTAGCAAATGAAGTGGATTCTGTCCTAGACTTCGTCTGTTATTTGATTTTTTAAGGAACAATTACAAACTTATTAATTACAACGTAGCGAATAATAATAATAGTAACGCAGAAACCGAGTAGTGAAAATAATCGTATGATTCCTAACCAATGTTGAAACATTATTTGGGATATTGGACAAAGAGCAACGCTATTTTTATTCAGCATGTTACTCATTCTATAAGCTGTTCATTTTTTATTGAAATTGAGTATGTGCTAATTCAAAATAAAGTAAGCAAAATAAATACTTATGTTTTCTTATCTTGGATTGGTGCAATAGTATGTATTTATAGCATACATTCAATAATAAAACAGCATTTACATGTTCGCCAGGTTCAAGGGCGTATTCAACATAATCTGAACTGGAAATGGTACACTGAAACCTCAACTTATTTTATTTTGCCAGTAGAATGTCCTAAATAGCTAGCTGAACGTTTATGATATTCGATCTACTGTATCCATTCTATTTGTAGACTCATTGTAATGTGTTTGAAATAACGATCAAAGGCTTTTCAAATTTTAAATATCTTCAAGACATTTATTTATTTCCCTCGTCGCTTAACTCGCTATTGTTGAATAAGGCGAATGATAACACTGTTGTTCGCAATATTTTAAAATACTCATCGATATATCATTTGCCGTCCTTATCAAATACGAACAACACGCTCATGTCAATTTCCACATGATTATTAATCTTTTTTTGTCAAATAAAAAGCAAAAGTTACACTGCTATGTTTAACTTTACCACACTGATATATGTTTCGAAATTCGTAACATAATATTAATATTCCTTTTAGGAATATGTATTACTATAAGTAAAAGCTTTGTTAGTGTATCCATGCGAACCAAGCCCGAAAAAAGCAATCCAAACAGGCAGTAAAAATATCAAACGAATGCTTTCGTCTGAACTTCAAATCAACGTGTCATGCCACCTTGTATTCATGGGACTACGAACGACCGGTAGCGCTGATCGATACATCAACGCAGTTCATGCTATTGTGAGAACGTAATCCAATGAAAGCTTTAAGAGCTATCCGCACTACGACGGGACGGGACGGCACGGCACGACATTTTTAGCTTCGGGTTCGCTCGGGTTGTTGATGTGATGGTGTTGGTAGCACGTCGTGCATCTGGCTAGAAAAATATCGTTGGGAAAGATATTCCTCGAAATGTCGTCGACGGCATTTTTGCCTCGCCGTCGGCTGGAACAAAGAGAGAGCGTGCGAGAGAAACAAAGCAGAGGCAAAGTGATACCGCTGCCGGTGTGGGACTGCATGTCGTCCGCACAGCAAGGAAAAATATGTCGTCGATCATTTTTGCTTCTCCAGCTCCACGTGCATGAACAGAGAGGCATATGAGGGAACCAAAGCAGCCGGTGCGAAATTGTTGCCTGCCGGGATTCGCGGATAGCTGTTTTGTTTTTCTTCCGTTTGCACCTTCTTCGCGCAGAAAAAAAAACAGAATCAGCAAATTTTGGTTTTAATTAACAATTTTATTGTTTGATATAAAGACTTGTTTGTCTTCAGATTCAGATTTGGTTCAATTAATACTATAGCTTGAAAACAACAAAATCATGATAAATTTAACCGAACAAACAAGATCGAAGAAACAAAAAAATAATCTGTAGCGTTAACCAAAGGAGAGAAAAGGTCAAATTTTGTTGAAATCAAACAAAGATTATGTTGCTTTTCAACCAAGGGATCAGTTCGATCTAACAAATTTTATTTTGATTCAACAATGTTTCTGTTTAAAATGCAAACAGAAGGATTTGTTGAACTAAACATGCTTACAAGATACACCCATTTCAATTTGAAACAGTCATTCGTCAAGTTTGAAATTCAACTAAACGTTTTGTTGTTTCAAAAAGGCCTGATTCTTCTGCGTGATGTTATCATTTCTGTTTGCGAACTAGATGTAGGTAATTCGAAATTCTAAAACTATGAAAATCTGCATACATAACTAGAGTTTTGTAATTTATACTGATTCTCGGACTTGGATATTAGGTTTGTTCCAGTACCAGAAGAAAATCCAGAATAAACAGCGAAAAAACCGCTATTTGCATTTTTTCTTCTCTTTTTCTTCTGATAGCAAACCAGAATAAAAAGGAGCAAATAGGCGCATTTAGCGTGTACTAGAGAAACCTTTCCTTTTCTCACATACCTCGAAGGAGGGAAGCGGAAATAAGCCTGTTTTGTTGGATTGAAATTGTGAGAATTACTGTTCAGACCTAAAATATGATTTTACTTAAAACTTTCGGTTCGGTTGACTTAAATACTTCTATTTGTATTCCAAGTAGACACTTTACTGATATTTCGACACAGATCTTTCAATAGGGCCAAAGTCGCAATGTACTCAAATGGAGGAAAATCAGTTTCAATATACGGCGATGCTTTTCTAAATGTAGTTTTTATTGTATGTATAAATTACTTTATGACCATGTTTTTCCGGAAGCATCTTTGATTAAACCTTATGACAATATAACAAAGAATTTAATTCCTATGTGCTTTTAGTGGGTAGAAACTAAAAAAATGCTTACGCCCAATTTGCATCCCAGTCGTGATTTCGCCCTTCAGCAACCACCATTTGCGGAAGGGCTAAACGGTGTACATAATTTTCAGAAGGGCGCGGTAAAAGGGCTAAACTGACTCTGTCTTGCTGGGTAGGGCTGGGTAAATGGGCGAGCTTGACAGTATACTTTTTAATAGGGCTCAGCAAATGGGCGCATAGAAACCCAATGTAAATGATAGGGCGCGTGCATCTTTTCTTCGAATTTCATGAAAATATCGAAATATTCGAATGTTTATGTGCAACAACTATCGAGTAGACATGATCCTAGTAGATATTGCTTATCATTTATATAATAGAACCGCCGTTTAAAGAATAATTTTGTGAATAATAACCGCACGCCCGGTTCTGTCAAAAAATGTAAGTTTAGCCTTTATATTCCATATGAGAAGAAGGGCCTAAGTCGAAATCTCGAAGAAAATGCATGTTTCGCCGTTTTGTTTTCTTTAATTATAAATCGAACTAAAAACCATTTTAACTAATTTTCACCTCAATCTTGTAGTATTTTTGTCGCATAATGTCATAATAGCGAAAACGCAGTTTGTTTACATTTGCGATTTAAGCCCTAATGAAAGATCTATGTCGATTTACTCATAATGGCTTATTGAAATAACGGACTTCTTTGCTTGCATTCATCGTATCAACGATATAAGAGTCGTTCAACGTCAGATTTACAACCAAAATTTTAATTCCTTCCAAACATTTTTCCTGCATTCTTTAGCTAAAAATAATTCACACGTATTTTTTGTTTTGGCTGAAGATGATATTTTTTCAAGTTATTAGGTTTTGAACTTGTTTAGGTTTATAAAATTAAACATTTTTCAATCACTGATAATTCGTAAACTATTCGATATATAAAAAACATTAAATAAAAAAGTTCCGTTTTCAAATGAGCTTACCGATGAAATTCACGAAAAAAAATTCGTTTGTTGTATAATATATGAAAACTGCAATTATTAGAAATAAATTGAATTTTTCAAAGCTGAACCAATTTTTTCAATTTAATATACGACAGGTTTCTTTTCGTTTTGGCTGAATATGGTATTTATTATGAGTTTTTGAACTTAATATAATATTTTTATACATTTCATGAAATTGAACATTTTTCAATCACTGATAACTCAAGAACTATTCAATTTTTGGAAAAAAGCATTAAATAATGAAAGTTGCATTTTCGCATCAGCTCACCGTCATTTTTGTATATTTCTTTTTATTATGTAACTTGTGTATTCTGCAAATATAAATCAAATATTTCATTTAGAGTTGAGCCAAATAAATATTTTTTTTTCATATTTTGATATCATTTATAATTATATTGAGAAGATTGTGAAAAAATTTCCGGATGAAATTCGAAGTATTTTACGAGATCTTTCAATTATAACAGCCTTAAGTTTAAAATATGAGTATTTTGATCTACTCCCAAATTATTGCACAATCTTTTTAATACGATTCTTAATATTTAAAGATATTAAGTAAAAAATTGGTCCAACTTAAAAAAATGAATTTGTTTCCAATGATTACAGATAATATAATAAGTTATGTAACAACAAAAAATCAATTGTTTTGGACGTAACTTTTTTTTATTTAATATCCATATATCGAATCGTTTCCGAGTTATCAGTGATTGAAAAATGTTCAATTTTATAAACTTCAAAAGTTCAAAAACTAATAACTTGGAAAACAACAAAACAAAAACAATTATTGTCATTTATTTTCAGCTCGAGAATGCAAATTTAGGAAGGAATTAAAATTATGGTTGTAAACCTGACATGGAATGACCTATAAGCATAACAAAAACAAAAAAATATGCAAAAATATTTAGTTGAACCAAAAAAAACATCGGTTGGTTCTAAAATAGCATTATTTAAAACAAAAATATTGCTGTTAGATTTTAAAATATTGCTTGAAAATGGTTAGACTGTGTTTGGTTCGATCTTTGTTGTATCACACAAATAAAAAAATGGACGTATCAGAGGTCGAGAATAATTGGAGTTCAAAACGCTAGATTTAGACTATTTGTGCGATATAAATACAATTTAGTTAGTGGAATGCGGCCGTGAGTGCTTTCATAGGTGAGAAAATTATTTCTAAATTTTCAAATTTTTACATTTTATAATTATTAAATTTTTGAATTCCTAAATTTCAAAATTCTTAAATTTAAAAATTTCTAACTTCTTAAGTTTTAGAATTTTTAAATCTTTAAATACCTATTTATAAATTCTTAAAATTTTGAATTGTCACAATTTTAAATTATTAAAAAAATTTAAAAAAATTTAAAATTTTTAAATGTTCGCATCTTTAAATAATTAAATGTGAAAAAATAAGTTTTAATAATATTTCAAGATTTTAAACTCTCAAATTATTATTTTTTAAGATTTCAAATTATTGCTTTTAAAAAATTTTCTGTTCTGAAAAAATTGCAATCTACAAGTTTTCATAGGAAAAAATGTCCAAAAGACTTTTTTCTAAAAACCACCGAATTCTGCAACTTTTGGCGAAGGCATAGTGCAAGAAAATTCTGGATAGTTTCAACGATGATTCTATCTAGATTACATTACAATGTGAATTTTTTTGGATTGAAAGAATTCTTTAATGCTACAACAATCATGTAAAAATTGTAATGTCAAACTGTTGTAATTGTTATGCTTATATATTGTTGATACGATGAATGCAAGCAGAGAAGTCCGTTATTTCAATAATCAAATATGAGTAAAGTGTCTAACTGGAATACAAATAGAAGTATTTAAGTCAACCGAACCGAAAGTTTTAAGTAAAATCATATTTTAGGTCTGAACAGTAATTCTCACAATTTCAATTCAACAAAACAGGCTTACTTCCGCTTCCCTCCTTCGAGGTATGTGAGAAAAGGAAAGGTTTCTCTAGTACACGCTAAATGCGCCTATTTGCTCCTTTTTATTCTGGTTTGCTATCAGAAGAAAAAGAGAAGAAAAAATGCAAATAGCGGTTTTTTCGCTGTTTATTCCGGATTTTCTTCTGGTACTGGAACAAACCTAATATCCAAGTCCGAGAATCAGTATAAATTACAAAACTCTAGTTATGTATGCAGATTTTCATAGTTTTAGAATTTCGAATTACCTACATCTAGTTCGCAAACAGAAATGATAACATCACGCAGAAGAATCAGGCCTTTTTGAAACAACAAAACGTTTAGTTGAATTTCAAACTTGACGAATGACTGTTTCAAATTGAAATGGGTGTATCTTGTAAGCATGTTTAGTTCAACAAATCCTTCTGTTTGCATTTTAAACAGAAACATTGTTGAATCAAAATAAAATTTGTTAGATCGAACTGATCCCTTGGTTGAAAAGCAACATAATCTTTGTTTGATTTCAACAAAATTTGACCTTTTCTCTCCTTTGGTTAACGCTACAGATTATTTTTTTGTTTCTTCGATCTTGTTTGTTCGGTTAAATTTATCATGATTTTGTTGTTTTCAAGCTATAGTATTAATTGAACCAAATCTGAATCTGAAGACAAACAAGTCTTTATATCAAACAATAAAATTGTTAATTAAAACCAAAATTTGCTGATTCTGTTTTTTTTTCTGCGCGAAGAAGGTGCAAACGGAAGAAAAACAAAACAGCTATCCGCGAATCCCGGCAGGCAACAATTTCGCACCGGCTGCTTTGGTTCCCTCATATGCCTCTCTGTTCATGCACGTGGAGCTGGAGAAGCAAAAATGATCGACGACATATTTTTCCTTGCTGTGCGGACGACATGCAGTCCCACACCGGCAGCGGTATCACTTTGCCTCTGCTTTGTTTCTCTCGCACGCTCTCTCTTTGTTCCAGCCGACGGCGAGGCAAAAATGCCGTCGACGACATTTCGAGGAATATCTTTCCCAACGATATTTTTCTAGCCAGATGCACGACGTGCTACCAACACCATCACATCAACAACCCGAGCGAACCCGAAGCTAAAAATGTCGTGCCGTGCCGTCCCGTCCCGTCGTAGTGCGGATAGCTCTTTAAACTCAAAGAGAATAGTGAAAGAGACGCAGAGTGAAAATCAGTCAAAACGGCAACACTCCCTTTACGATGATTTCAACACTAGAATTTGGCAACCGTTTCCAAAGGCAGCACTTTAAATGACTCCTATTATATTTTGAAAACAAACCTTTTGTCGATCGTTGGATTTGTTTATCAAACGATGTGCATTTCGAAACAAAGAGATGAAATAATTCTAAAACTTGTTTTTACTCATACATAGACTCTAGAATGCACCTTACAATCACGATTGCACTAAATTCTGACGAAAATTCAAATTTTTTTTTTGATAGATTTACAATACTTATCTCCTCCAACTCAGGCATGAGTAATGTTTATTTACATTGCACGATTGGTCTGCTCAATAAGGTATTTTTGGCTTCACACTATTCGTCTCTTTTCCTATTCTCTTTGTTTAAACTGCAACAGATTTTTTTGTGCCTCGCCCGAATATGGCGTTCATTCAAATGAACGCACTGCCCCCGTTGGTTCGATCGAATATGTTACGAAGGATTGCGCAAAAAGCAATGTGTAAAATGAAATCAGTCGCCGTTCGTGCGTTCACAAAAACGGTCGACAGTCGAGAGCACTAGTATCATTTATTAGTATCATTTCGATGATCGCCTCGATTCTACGAAACCAGTGCACAATTAGGCTGACAAGCTAGTTTGGTGAATGCACGTACCCTGGAATCCCCAGACACGACAGGACGAGACGGACAGATGACGGACTGGACTCGACGGGGCCTAGTTCAGAGTTTTAGGCATTCTTCAATGCACGGCTAGTGACTTCAAAAAAAATATGAATTCATACTATCAACCAGATGTCATATTAACAACTTGGTACAAATCAACTTAAACATTCTAGAAGAGTTCACATTTACAGTCCCATAAAAGAAATATTCATTCAAGAAATCTTCCTATCTACTAATCTCTCTTTCATGTACGAGCGGAATAATTCATAAAATCGTGGACACAGAAGAAGCTTATTAACAGAACGGAAAAAGGACTAACAAAGAGGAAAAAAAATTAAAATCTGAAATCTGAAGAGGAGATTTGCAATGGCAAAGGAATATGAAATAGCAATAAGCGGTAAATATCAGCCTCAAGGTAAATTATGGAAACGCAAAGGTAAGAATGCATTGCAACCAATAATAATAATAATGATACTGAATGATACTAAATAATTATTTTAATATTAAAAAAGGAGTTTAACTGGCGCCCATGCGCTAATTCGTCCTAGTTAAAATTTGGGTTGAGGGGGGCACGCATTTTTGGCCTAGGGCGAAATGCCGATCAGACCGGTTCTACACCAAAAAATGTACTATAAGTTATTATTTGCTTGTTTATTTATTATTCATTTTGTTATTATATTCGCTATAATTGTTCATTATAAAAAAAAAATCAAGGAAATAAGTACCGCACGTTTAGCATGTCAATACATTATACTAAAATTTGAGTATATTTCGTGACACCAACAAAAACGATAAAATTTTTGTAAATGTCAACCGTCATCGTTCTGTCACCGCATCATCATCGTCATCAAATGCGGGGTGGCAGGGTGCGAGGCGCGGAGGGTATGTGTTGGAAAGTGGACAGGGCAATGATAAAATCCACCGCCAAAACACAATGCGGTCTCTAATAGAAAATTGACCCGGAGAAGCGACGACCAGCAGCAGCGAGTCAGACACCCAATGTGACCGCGCGTTTCCGCAGTTGAAAAGTTTGTGTGTCGATCCGTAGGATCTTGTTGACCGTTCAGAACATCCACACGATCGCTTGGTTCTGTTCGGTTGTTCGAGCGGGATAAGTGTGGCTACCGGTTTTTGTGTATTAACGCCGTCCGACGCGAGTGCAGAAAACGGTCAGTGATTGGCAAGCCAAAAACGCCATTGTGGACGCCTTTACCCAAGTACTGGTAGGGTAGACCGAAAAACGTTAAAAATCCCGCTCGATTGATAGTGAGACACTCGTGTTTGAAAAGTGCGCGCAGTACCACTCTCCGGGTCCAAAAGTGAAACGCAGGCCTCCGATACAAGTAGGCCAGGTTGCTGCAGCATCCGGATTCCCTCGTCACCATCGCTCGACGCAAACTGCGTTTTTGTGTCTACCTAACCATCGGAGCCCGCCCCACATCCAGTCTGCTCCATCTGCTGCATGTCGACCACCGTCATCACGGCCGCAACGTTGCACCAAGAAGAAGGTTTAAGAGAAAATAAAGCGTATGTACAAAAAAGTGTTAAATGAATAATTTTCTTCCAATTAGTAGTAATAAAACTAATGTATGGTCTATATATACAAGTTGTGTCGTCCATTTTGTTCCTTTTTGGTACTTGTTTCCGCCGAAAATTAATTACGATTCGCTCAGTGACCATAGTGTGGGAAAAAAAGTCCGCCCAGTGTGAATTTCTCCAGGAGACAGTAGTGAAACGACCCTAATAGCTGGTGAGTACAGTGTGGCACCACCACCACAATAAAAACGTTACGATACCGATATGTAACAATTGGCGCCCAACGCAAAATAAAAGAAAAAGTGATTTGTTTCCAAGACCAGAAGCAAATCCCTTTTTCGTTGTGTCTCCCGGAGAAATTCAATTCACATTGTTCACTTCATTAATCGCGAAGTCATTGGGTCGATATCCAATCTTGAAGTGGATCATGAAATTTATTTATGATTAGTGGAATTGCGAATTGTTGCGAGTGATGAAAAAATTGTATATCTGGCACGCCGTCGTTTTTTGTCTGTTGGTGATAATTCTGTTATTTTTTGCCTTTTTGTACGATGGCAACGGCACAGCTCACATTCAATCAAGCTAGTGAGCTGCTGCAAGGTTTGTATTATGATATCAGTGTGGAGTTTTTAGCCGACGATGAACTGAATCATGAACTGATTGCCCGTTCTGTCAGTCTGTCTATCGTTCTCGATCGTTCACGAAAACGAAAGTGGCTACGAGATCAATTGAAGCTTGAAAGGGATGATTCAACGGGAAAATGCCCACGAAGAGTAGTGGGCGATTTAGAGGTGGAAATAGCGTTATG
The DNA here is from genome assembly GCF_030247195.1 of Topomyia yanbarensis. Classification (NCBI taxonomy): domain Eukaryota; kingdom Metazoa; phylum Arthropoda; class Insecta; order Diptera; family Culicidae; genus Topomyia; species Topomyia yanbarensis. The sequence goes on along the minus strand of NC_080671.1, from coordinate 285,542,270 downwards.
TATGCAGAGGATTGCTGAGTTAAAAGGTTGTTTGGAACAGGAGGATTTAGAGGAAAAGAAGGTTTGTTTTACTAGAATGGTACATGTCGGTATGCGTTTAGTGACTGTGTTAAGGGACTCACGGGGGTCGGCCAACCTGCACAGTCAGTTGCAAAATACGGTAGTTGAGTTAGCGGAGATTGTTGATAATTTCTTTCGGAGTACGGCTTCGTCTTCACAGGGGGATCAGCAAGAGGGAAATGGTCTTTTAGCTCTGTTGGATGCAGACAAAGCAGATGAAAATCCTAGACCGAGAGTTTCCGTTCTCAGTCAGGATGATCTTGAGTGGATCCATTCGTTGCAAGCGAGAATTGTGGATCTAGAAGCCGATTTAGCTCGACGGAGAGAAGTAAAAGATGCTGTAACTCAAACTCTTCCCGATCATGCTCAATTTGCTTCATATTCACAACACCCCGATACAAATTTCAGAACATTTCAAAACTATAATTTTCCGCCTATAAAGCCTTCCAATTCATTCGATACTTCATCTAGTTACCATAATTTTCGAAATATCCTAGATCGTACATTACATTCTAACAATATATTAGTTCCCAACAATTCATACAATATTCCCTATCATCCGACGAGAATTTCTAATCCTACTGGAGCAAATCCAGAAATGTACAACCATGCTTCGGCTATCCCATCTTTCCCTAAACGAAATTCACCTCCCATGTATAGTGGTGTTCTACACAATCCGTACCCCGCACCGTACCACAACCGTCACACTCTTCCTGTGTCCAAATGGAACATCACTAAATACAGTGGTGACGATCAAGGGCTGAAGCTAAATGAGTTTCTGGAAATTGTACAGGCTTTATCCCAAGTTGAGCATGTGTCGGAGGTCGAGCTTTTCGAGTCGGCTGTGCATTTGTTTGTTGGTTCAGCGCTCAAGTGGTATATGGCACAAAGAACCACTGGTAGATTGATGAATTGGCAGCATTTGGTATTTGAATTAAAACGCACCTACATGCACCCTGATTTGGACGCGTTGACCAAATGAAAATTTACCAGCGTCGTCAACAAAAACATGAATCTTTCCAGGAGTACTATTTCGAAATCGAGAAACTGTTCAGAACCATGAGTGTTCAGATTCCCGATTACGAAAAAGTACAGATTCTACAGCAGAATATGCGAGTAGACTACAAGCGACAAATGACATTTATTCCGATAGTCGACCTTGAAACACTTGTTGCTGCTGGACAGAAATTAGATGCATTAAATTTCTCGGCATACAACAAGGTTTTCGGGACGGACAGGAATGTCCAAGTGGTCGAAAGCTCTGAAAACAATTCGAAGAAAAAAAAACAAGAACCAATCCCAGACTCAACTGGTGATTGATCAAACCGCAGCAAACAATTCACACACATCCACTAATTCGTCTCGTCCCAATCAACTTCCCAACAAAAACAACCAATCCTTACCGAACACCCAAACGAGTCAAAATTCGTCTCAAAATACCGCCGGACCAGACCCGGTCGCGGTGCCATCTGGGTTCAATTCTCGTTCACAGTTCACGTTGGAAGAATTGATAAACACGCACATTCCCCCATCGACCAACACCTGCTACAATTGCGGGAGGATTGGTCATCACGTAGCGATGTGTAGACAGCCCCGGGGCATATTTTGCAGTACGTGCGGTCTTCGCGGTTTTCCGACTAACTATTGCCCGTTTTGTTTAAAAAACGGACCAAACGCGAACCAAAATCGTCGTTCGCAGACACCCAACGCGTAAGTCAAGACCGTTTTCTTCAACGTACGCCTCCCCCTTACTGGGTGCAGGCCACCAGAGATATTTACCCAGAGTCTACGGAAATTATTCAAATTACCTAGCTTGTCCCCCACGATAACCGGCCGTACGCACACGTAAAGATTTACGGTTACCCGGTACGTGCTCTCCTGGACAGCGGTAGCAATCATACGCTTATTAGCGAAACCCTTTTTTCGCAATTGAAGTACAAAAAGTTGCATCGTCCCTCCAAAAACATGATTCTACGGTCTGCAAGTGGAGATGAACTGCAAATTCAAGGTCAGGCTCATCTTCCATTTGCTTTCCAAGGATGTGTGAAAATAGTTCCTACTTTGGTAGTTGCAAATCTGTCCATAGATTGTGTAGGATATAAACGAGTAGAAATGAAGAAATATTATTAACTTATCGATTTTAGTTGAGCAAGCCTTGATTGTTGTGACAGACAACCAAGTTCCAGATTTTGGAAGAAAGTTGACGAGAACGGACGCAAATTGTGTTTCAACAGCTCCGGTCACGACAGATTGTATCTGCGGAATGGATTTTTGGAGGAAATTTAAAATTCAGCCCGCGATGCAAAACTGTAGAGGGATTGAGTCCACTGCGTCGGCATCTATTACCGAACACCCTAGTTCTACAAATATTTTGACCGATGATGAAATTATGGTGATCGAGAACGTCAAAAAAATTTTCCCTGACCCTGACCAACCGAGCTCAGCATCGTATCGTGTTGGGAGAGGAATGGAAAAATAAACCACCAGTCCGCTAGTTTCCATACGTGATGTCTCCGAAGACGCCAGATCTGGTAGCCGTCGAGCTGGAACGACTGTTGGGTTTAGGGATTTTGGAACAGAGCAACTCGGATTGGTCGCTTAACTGTGTGCCGGTCATCAAGCCCAACAAAGTTCGGCTCTGTTTGGACGCGCGCAAGATTAACGAGCGGACTGTTCGGGATGCTTATTCGTTGCCTCATCCCGGTCGAATTTTAGGTCAACTTCCCAAGGCTAAATACCTGTCCACGATAGACCTGTCTGAAGCGTTTCTCCAGGTTCCATTGGACCAAGAATCGCGGAAGTACACGTCCTTTTGTGTACAGGGCAAAGGGCCATTCCAATACACACGGATGCCGTTTGGGTTGATCAACAGTCCTGCTACGTTAGCACGACTGATGGACAATGTCCATCAGTCACGGGATGCTTGAACCGTACATCTTCGTCTATCTCGACGACATTGTTGTAGTAACGGAGACATTCGAACACCATGAACGCCTTCTAGTGGAGATTGCACGTCGCTTAAGGGAAGCAAACCTAAGCATAAACCTCGAAAAGTCTAAGTTTGGAGTGTCTGAGATTCCCTTCCTGGGATATCTCCTTAATACAGACGGTCTTCGAGCCAACCCGGAAAAAGTTCGTCCTATTGTCGAATACGAACGGCCCAATACCGTAACAAAACTAAGGAGATTCCTAGGAATGGCTAATTACTATCGGTGCTTCATCTTAGACTTCAGCGGGGTGACCGCTGCACTCACAAACCTTCTGCAAAGCAAAACGAAAACCATCCGTTGGAACGATGACGCCGAACAGGCATTTTGCGAAATCAAAGAGCAGCTGATATCTTCACCAGTCTTGGGCAGTCCTGATTTCAGCAAGGAGTTCTGTATCCAAACGGATGCTAGTGACGTGGCGGTAGCTGGGGTTCTCACACAAGAACAGGATGGGGTAGAGAGGGTCATTTCATTCTACTCCCATAAACTGACAACGCCCCAGAAAAACTACCATGCCGCAGAAAAGGAAGCGCTTGCAGTCATTCTCGCCATCGATGCATTCCGTGGGTATATTGAGGGTTACCATTTCACCCTAATAACCGATTCTTCCGCGCTGACCCATATACTCAATACAAAATGGAAGGTCGGGTCACGATGCAGCCGATGGACGTTGAATCTACAGCAATTCGATATGACCGTCAAGCATCGCAAGGGCAAGGAGAACGTGGTTCCGGACGCCCTCTCGCGAAGCATCGCAGCTGTTCAAGAATCGTCGTGGTACGCGTCAATGTCCGACAAAGTGGCTCGCCGGCCCGATGATTTTGTAGACTTCAAGATCGACGATGGTAAACTCTTTAAGTTTATCACCGTGAACGATAATCCCTGTGATACTCGCTTCGAGTGGAAAATGATTCCCCCGCCCACCGAATTTCCAAATATTCTTCGACAGTACCACGACGATTGCTTTCATCCAGGCTACGACAAAACCCTTGCACGGATCCGTCAAAGATTCTACTGGCCTAAGATGGTAGTTGAAATACGGCGGTACGTTCAACAGTGTGGAATGTGCAAGGAAGTCAAAGCTTCTTCCGTCCCTGTTGCACCTGCCATGGGAAACATGAAAATTGCCACCCGCCCTTGGCAGATCGTATCAGCGGATTTCATTGGCCCTCTCCCCCGCACTCGTCGCGGTAGTCAGCACATTTTGGTAGTTTGTGACTACTTTTCGAAATGGATAATGGTTCAGCCTGTGAGGAATGTCAGTAGTGCCCCCATGTGCGCGATTTTGAAAGACAAATGGTTCCTGAGAAACTCGGTTCCTGAAGTGATAATCACTGACAACGGAAGCAGTTTCATTTCCAAAGAGTTCAAGGAGCTGTTGGATCGTTTCAAAGTTGCCCACTGGCTCAACTCACGATATCACTCACAGGCAAAGAGTCAACCGAACTATCAATGCTGCTATCAGGACATACGTGAGGGAGGACCAACGCCTTTGGGACACTCGTGTGTCGGAGATCGAGATGGTTTTGAATACCAGTGTTCACTCGTCGACTGGATTCACACCATACTTCATTAATCACGGTCACGAGTACTCTGAAGTTGGCACCGATCATTTACTCACCCGTCTCGATGTAAAGCTGACTTCGGAAGAGATGGAAGAACGACGATCGAAAATGTTTGAGCGAATCTACGACCTTGTCCGCAAAAATCTGGTGAAAGCTCACAATGCTTCCCATCGCTATAACTTACGCCACAGAAAATTTTCCAAATCGTTTGTAGACGGCCAGTTGGTGTATCAGAGAAATATGAAACCGTCAAGTGCGGCCCAGAATTACAATGCCAAGTACGGCCAACAATTTCTCACATGCCGTATCAAGGCAAAAATTGGGTCGTCCTCCTATTAGCTGGAGGATTTGAAGGGCAAAAGTTTAGGTATTTGGCCGGCTGCCCATCTAAAACCTGGTTAGCATCATTTTCGCATTGCAGCTGTACGATTTCGGGAAAAAAGTATCAAATAAAAAAAACTGAAACACTAATTTATTCGCACGTCCAAATAAAACGAAAAGACAGCTGCACTATCTACGAACACTCAGAGTCCTCCGGTATCCTCCACCGATCTCAAAGATAACGGTGTAAACTTCGACGTTCAATCTGAAACAAAACAAAAAAACATAATTAACAACCAAAAATACTTACCAACATCACAAATCATCCTATTTTCCATCACTACATAAACAATCAGCATTAGTCAGCTGAGTATGAGTAGCTGTGACAGATCGGACAATAGACAACCTGACGACAGGGTTGTGCTGGGTTACGACGGAGTTACATTTGCCCGCCGCCAGTTTTAAGTCGACTTTACACTCTAAGCGTGAATGGGTTAATTCTGCGTAACTTCATCTAGTTTTCTCCCGCGTGTCGAGTAAAAGAAGTTCGCAATGAGTTAACCATTTCACAAAAGTAATAGTCTTTCCGACTCTTGAAAAAGAGTCCAGTAAAGCACAAATTTAAATTTAGGGGCCCCTAGCATAATTAAAAGCTAGTGTTTAGTGTTATTTATGGCATGAATGTGAGTGTAAATGAAGAGGAATGAAAGGCTAGCAAATTGAATTTGAGTGAGTGTGTTCGGTATGTAAGCGGTAGTGTTAGATGTTTCGTCCAAGGATAGTCCTTGTGACGGTAATGGTAGCAGAAAGAAATGTCAAATTCCGTCTGAATTCTTTCTGGTAATTTTCCGCAATTTGAAGTGTATCCGATCAATAATTCTACCCAGCCAATGCAGCAACGGCTTTTATTCTGACGCATTATAGGCAATTTCGACAGTGAAACTTTCACAGTTGTTTTGGGATTGATGGATGGATTGAATCGTACCTGATTGTGACAGATATATCGGTGAGTGCGCGAGACTAAAAACGGACAGGCTCACTTCCTCAGAGTCACGTAATTGCGTGGGACAGATTCCTCTGGCCTTTGGAAAAATCATTCCACGGAATTAAAACTGGCACTCGGGAAGAAGTAGTCGCGTTTGAAGTCGACATTCATTCGAAAAAAAAAACATTTTGGGTTTTTTTTTACCCGAGTCGAGGAAAATTGTGACCTGTGATTTCTTAGGTCACAATATCGTCGCTTTGGTCACTGAGCCCAGCTTGTATATATTTGAAAATATTGTTATTTTTTTTGTCGTATAAATAAATAACAGTGTACGGTCTATCTCGTGTATTTGACGACGCCTGTTCTTTGTTTATACTTTGAAATTATTGTTCGTAAATGTCTAAGTAGAATTTAAACGTCAAACCATTACTACTCCGTGCTTGCATGTTTGAGTCGCGTTTAAGTTCTGCTTAATAGCCCAGGTTGGTGTCAAATGTAGGTTTCGTTATTTATTTGTTCAGAGATTTATTTATATATTTATGTGCTTATTTATTTATTTATTTATTTATATTTGTTACTTATTTTGCTTGTTTATTTATTATTCATTTTGTTATATGCGTTATAATTGTTCATTATAAAAAAAAATCAAGGAAACAAGTACCGCACGTTTAGCATGTCAATACATTGTACTAAAATTTGAGCATATTTCGTGACACCAACCAAAACGATAAAATTTTTGTAAATGTCAACCGTCATCGTTCTGTCACCGCATCATCATCGTCATCAAATGCGGGGTGGCAGGGTGCGAGGCGCGGAGGGTATGTGTTGGAAAGTGGACAGGGCAATGATAAAATCCACCGCCAAAACAGAATGCGGTCTCTAATAGAAAATTGACCCGGAGAAGCGACGACCAGCAGCAGCGAGTCAGACACCCAATGTGACCGCGCGTTTCCGTAGTTGAAAAGTTTGTGTGTCGATCCGTAGGATCTTGTTGACCGTTCAGAACATCCACACGATCGCTTGGTTCTGTTCGGTTGTTCGAGCGGGATAAGTGTGGCTACCGGTTTTTGTGTATTAACGCCGTCCGACGCGAGTGCAGAAAACGGTCAGTGATTGGCAAGCCAAAAACGCCATTGTGGACGCCTTTACCCAAGTACCGGTAGGGTAGGGTCCACTCGACCGAAAAACGTTAAAAATCCCGCTCGATTGATAGTGAGACACTCGTGTGTGAAAAGTGCGCGCAGTACCACTCTCCGGGTCCAAAAGTGAAACGCAGGCCTCCGATACAAATAGGCCGAGTTGCTGCAGCATCCGGATTCCCTCGTCACCATCGCTCGACGCAAACTGCGTTTTTGTGTCTACATAACCATCGGAGCCCGCCCCACTTCCAGACCTGTGTGTACGAACACCGCGTACGTACATGGAATGCGGTTGCGCAGACGAACATGTGCTCGTGTTTTGGTACGCATTAGCGCGTTCGAGTTTGCAGACGAAATGAGGGTGTAGAGTGAGCACAGAACTAGAGCGAACATGGTGTTCGATATTCATTTGGGAAGACTGTTTGAAATAGTTAGAAAGACGTTAACTATTACGGAGATGCATGCATTTTTCAATTACCGCACACATACGGCATGCGAATGTTTATTTCATATAGTTTGAATCTTATAACATTTTCAGTTCTTTGACCTCCCGCCAGATTTTTGTATTCTTTGTGATTTAAGATTTGTTTTATGTCGCAATTGAAGTATTACATCGTCTAATGGTGATTGGCGGAGTATTCGTGCAAATAAAAAAATCAAAAATTGTTCATAGATTCTTGGAAAACAGGGGTGCTCAACTCGCCCTACACTCTCTTTCCCCTAATTGGTATGAAAGTTTTAAAATCGTTAACTATTGTACGTTTCATAGGAAACAAGCCCTTCAATCATTTTGATGCGACGAATTTAATTGGCGCATTTGATAATAAATGGTCAAAAACATCGAAAAATATGTATTACCTAAGTTTAATGTGTGCTAATTATTTAATTTTGCTGAATTTGTCAATAAAACTGACTGAAAACTGTTTTATCAACAGTTGTTACGGCATTTAATTAGCAAGGGATTGGAAGGTGAAGTATATTTTTCAATATTTAGAGCCATAGTACTCAAGGGAGAGCAAGGAGTTGAAAGGAGAAAGTTTAGAAAAGCGTGGGAGGATCATATATGCAAGCTTAGAGCTCACCGGCGACTTAACTTTTTGTCTGCTACCGTAGGAGTCAGGGTCTTTTGGCATTAGAAATGCGAATCACCTGAGTCTACGGCATGTCCGGACAAGCGTAAAGTAACTTGTTACTTCATGCTGTCGGAACCGACTTCTGACAGCATGAAGTAACAAGTTACTTTACGCTTGTCCGGACATGCCGTAGACTCAGGTGATTCGCATTTCTAATGCCAAAAGACCCTGACTCCTACGGTAGCAGACAAAAAGTCGCCGGTGAGTTCTAAGCTTGCATATATGATCCTCCCACGCTTTTCTAAACTTTCTCCTTATATATGATCCACCCTTTTCTAAACTTTCTCCTTTCAACTCCTTGCTCTCCCTTGAGTACTATGGCTCTAAATATTGAAAAATATATTTCACCTTCCAGTCCCTTGCTAATTAAATGCCATAACAACTGTTGACAAAATTGACTCAATAGGTCGTTAACAAAAATGGTTAACAAAAAATGGTAAAAAAAATTAAAACTGTTCTTCTAAAGTTTCAGGTTTTCGTATGTTTTATTTACAGTAAGGTTTTTACATAAACTTGCACCACCTTTTATTAAAGTGTCATTAATCCCGTAAGAAATACATACATTGCGACGAATCGTGCGTCGAATAGCGCTACGAATCTTGCTGCGACGAAAAATAATCGTCGCATCTCCTTTGGAAAAGCACGGACAATAAGAAGAAACCTAGCCAGTTACTGTCTTCGACTATATTGTTGGTCAGTGTTGGAAAGGAATCCACGAGGATTCGTCCGAAAATCTTTAAAATCGTGACCGACCATCTTAGATTCCGATGAAATTTTACACGTTTCATCGGCATGGAAGAACATTTTCCACAGTCACTAAGATTATTTTGACTCAAGCACAATTTTTTAAAAGGGCGTAAAAGTTTCTACATATAGCATTTTCGAAAAAAAGTTGTTCAATTTCCTTATTTTATACAACAAAAATATATGACAAACAGCTACAGGGAATAAATACTTCTATACAATGAAACAAAATGAAAAAAATTGTGTAATTTTTCACAAAAACGTAAATATATGTTAAAAATTTAAATTGCAAAAAACTCATTTTTTTAAATTTTTATATTTTGTCAACAAAAACCTAATGAGAAAAGAAACATTTCTAATGTGATTGCATGATGAAGAACTTATCGGTAAAAAGTTTTTGTAACAAGAACTTTACACATGTTTTTAAATTTCATACGAATTGACAGAAAACTGTAATTTTATTACAGTATATAATTCTAAGTATCATTTTAAATCAAAATGTATTTAACAAAAATCTTCCAAAATTCGATAGTTGTCGAGATATTTGGAATTTGGCTCCAACAAAAACAATTAATTGTGTAATTATGCCCTTTTTAGAAGTTATTCGCGTTACCCCATCATAAAATGTCAACAATCTAATATTTATCGTTTAAAGACGTAAAAGAAACTTTTTCAGTGTATTTGGATCATGGAGAAGCTTTCAATAAAAAAGTTTTCCTAAGAACAACTTTTGACACATTTTTATAATTCATACTATTCGCAGTCAAAATACAGTTTACTTTTTGAATATGATTTTAAACCTCATTTTAAATCAATATTAGAATTCGTGTTTTTGATGCCAAACATCTTTAAAATGCATGAAACGTCGAGATTTTATGTTATCTCGAAAAAGAAACAAATTTCATAAAAATCGAATTTTTGGGACTTTGCACTTTTTTACCTTTCTCAATATTTTAATTTAATATTGCCGTGGCTGGTTTTTCTTTTACAAAATTTTAAAACTCGAATAATGATTTCTTTTCTTGTATATAGTTGTCATGTCGTATATAATAAATATGTAATACTAGCTAATACCCATCGCGCGTTGCAGCGATTTACAACGCACTAGCAGGAAAACACAATTTGTTCCGTAGCGCCATCTGGCGGGCAGATAATCCCCAACGAATAGCCTACAAACACGCTCCATCACAAATGCCTACTGTGTCTACATTTTCTCGGAAATCGGTTAAGCCGTTTGGGAGTTTATAAATCATATACATACAAACTTTGACTTTTATATATATAGATAGATAGATATACATTTAAAACTTTTTAATGAATAAGAACAATTCAAAAATTCTCCTGTTCATGATTGAGAAAGGCATAATTGCACCGCTAGGTGGATTGAAACATGTTTTGCCTTTCTCATATAGAAAGGTTATGCAATCACTCTGAAAAACGTCAACCTAATCCCGGCCCGGAGGGCCGAGTGTCATATCCCATTCGACTCAGTTCGTCGAGATCGGAAAAAGTCTGTATGTGTGTGTATGTGTGTATGTATGTGTGTGTGTATGTGTGTGTGTGTATGTGTGTGTATGTGTGTGTATGTGTGTGTGTATGTATGTATGTGCGTATGTGTCAAATAATGTCACTCATTTTTCTCAGAGATGGCTGGACCGATTTGCCCAACCTTAGTCTCAAATGAAAGGTGCAACCTTCCCATCGGCTGCTATTGAATTTTGGATCGATCGGAATTCTGGTTCCGGAATTACGGGTTTCAGAGTGCGGCCACACAGAAATTTCTCATAAAAACTATAGGAAAAATTAAAAATAGAATTTTTATTTTTGATGCTAAATGTATTCAAGGTGCATAAAACGTCGAGATTGATGCAAACACGAAAAAAATTTGACGAAGATTCACTTTTTTGGATTTTGCACATTTTTGCCTTTCTCATATAGAAAGGTTATGCAATCACTCTGAAAAACGTCAACCTAATCCCGGCCCGGAGGGCCGAGTGTCATATCCCATTCGACTCAGTTCGTCGAGATCGGAAAAAGTCTGTATGTGTGTGTATGTGTGTATGTATGTGTGTGTATGTGTGTGTATGTGTGTATGTGTGTGTATGTGTGTGTGTATGTATGTGCGTATGTGTCAAATAATGTCACTCATTTTTCTCAGAGATGGCTGGACCGATTTGCCCAAACTTAGTCTCAAATGAAAGGTGCAACCTTCCCATCGTCTGCTATTGAATTTTGGATCGATCGGAATTCTGGTTCCGGAATTACGGGTTTCAGAGTGCGGCCACACAGAAATTTCTCATAAAAACTATAGGAAAAATTAAAAATAGAATTTTTATTTTTGATGCTAAATGTATTCAAGGTGCATAAAACGTCGAGATTTGATGCAAACACGAAAAAAATTTGACGAAGATTCACTTTTTTGGATTTTGCACATTTTTGCCTTTCTCATATAGAAAGGTTATGCAATCACTCTGAAAAACGTCAACCTAATCCCGGCCCGGAGGGCCGAGTGTCATATCCCATTCGACTCAGTTCGTCGAGATCGGAAAAAGTCTGTATGTATGTGTATGTGTGTGTATGTGTGTGTATGTGTGTGTATGTGTGTGTGTATGTGTGTGTATGTATGTGCGTATGTGTCAAATAATGTCACTCATTTTTCTCAAAGATGGCTGGACCGATTTGCCCAAACTTAGTCTCAAATGAAAGGTGCAACCTTCCCATCGGCTGCTATTGAATTTTGGATCGATCGGAATTCTGGTTCCGGAATTACGGGTTTCAGAGTGCGGCCACACAGAAATTTCTCATAAAAACTATAGGAAAAATTAAAAATAGAATTTTTATTTTTGATGCTAAATGTATTCAAGGTGCATAAAACGTCGAGATTTGATGCAAACACGAAAAAAATTTGACGAAGATTCACTTTTTTGGATTTTGCACATTTTTGCCTTTCTCATATAGAAAGGTTATGCAATCACTCTGAAAAACGTCAACCTAATCCCGGCCAAATTTTTTTTTCGACTCGCATAAGGTTTCTGGATTTTAACACGGGCGTAGTTGATGGTTTACGGAGAGGGGTTACACCCCCCCCCCTCTACTGTTCACTCCCCTCCTTTAAAAATCTCCTTAAATCGCCCCTCAGACCACCACCTCATACCCCTCCCCTTCAACCCCATCATCTTAAAACCACCACTATATTACAAAGCATACCAATTTAAGCTGGGGAGTCGTTCGTTCATGGGACTTTCGCCCTCCTCACATACCCATCCCCGCATGACAAAATGGGTTAGCAAGCAGATAACATTGATCTAATGCTGATTAGGCTAATGGAGTATGATATTTTTGCCTTTCTCATATAGAAAGGTTATGCAATCACTCTGAAAAACGTCAACCTAATCCCGGCCAAATTTTTTTTTCGACTCGCATAAGGTTTCTGGATTTTAACACGGGCGTAGTTGATGGTTTACGGAGAGGGGTTACACCCCCCCCCCCCTCTACTGTTCACTCCCCTCCTTTAAAAATCTCCTTAAATCGCCCCTCAGACCACCACCTCATACCCCTCCCCTTCAACCCCATCATCTTAAAACCACCACTATATTACAAAGCATACCAATTTAAGCTGGGGAGTCGTTCGTTCATGGGACTTTCGCCCTCCTCACATACCCATCCCCGCATGACAAAATGGGTTAGCAAGCAGATAACATTGATCTAATGCTGATTAGGCTAATGGAGTATGATATTTTTGCCTTTCTCATATAGAAAGGTTATGCAATCACTCTGAAAAACGTCAACCTAATCCCGGCCCGAAGGGCCGAGTGTCATATCCCATTCGACTTAGTTCGTCGAGATCGGAAAAAGTCTGTATGTGTGTGTATGTGTGTGTGTATGTGTGTGTGTGTATGTATGTGCGTATGTGTCAAATAATGTCACTCATTTTTCTCAGAGATGGCTGGACCGATTTGCCCAAACTTAGTCTCAAATGAAAGGTGCAACCTTCCCATCGGCTGCTATTGAATTTTGGATCGATCGGAATTCTGATTCCGGTATTACGGGTTTCAGAGTGCGGCCACACAGAAATTTCTCATAAAAACTATAGGAAAAATTAAAAATAGAATTTTTATTTTTGATGCTAAATGTATTCAAGGTGCATAAAACGTCGAGATTTGATGCAAACACGAAAAAAATTTGACGAAGATTCACTTTTTTGGATTTTGCACATTTTTGCCTTTCTCATATAGAAAGGTTATGCAATCACTCTGAAAAACGTCAACCTAATCCCGGCCCGGAGGGCCGAGTGTCATATCCCATTCGACTCAGTTCGTCGAGATCGGAAAAAGTCTGTATGTGTGTGTGTATGTGTGTATGTATGTGTGTGTATGTGTGTGTATGTGTGTGTATGTATGTGCGTATGTGTCAAATAATGTGACTCATTTTTCTCAGAGTTGGCTGGACCGATTTGCCCAAACTTAGTCTCAAATGAAAGGTGCAACCTTCCCATCGGCTGCTATTGAATTTTGGATCGATCGGAATTCTGGTTCCGGAATTACGGGTTTCAGAGTGCGGCCACATAGAAATTTCTCATAAAAACTATAGGAAAAATTAAAAATAGAATTTTTATTTTTGATGCTAAATGTATTCAATGTGCATAAAACGTCGAGATTTGATGCAAACACGAAAAAAATTTGACGAAGATTCACTTTTTTGGATTTTGCACATTTTTGCCTTTCTCATATAGAAAGGTTATGCAATCACTCTGAAAAACGATAATCTAATCCCGGCCCGAAGGGCCGAGTGTCATATCCCATTCGACTCAGTTCGTCGAGATCGGAAAAAGTCTGTATGTGTGTCTGTATGTGTGTGTATGTGTGTATGTATGTGTGTGTATGTGTGTGTATGTGTGTGTATGTGTGTGTGCATGTGTGTGTATGTATGTGCGTATGTGTCAAATAATGTCACTCATTTTTCTCAGAGATGGCTGGACCGATTTGCCCAAACTTAGTCTCAAATGAAAGGTGCAACCTTCCCATCGGCTGCTATTGAATTTTGGATCGATCGGAATTCTGGTTCCGGAATTACGGATTTCAGAGTGCGGCCACACAGAAATTTCTCATAAAAACTATAGGAAAAATTAAAAATAGAATTTTTATTTTTGATGCTAAATGTATTCAAGGTGCATAAAACGTCGAGATTTGATGCAAACACGAAAAAAAATTGACGAAGATTCACTTTTTTGGATTTTGCACATTTTTGCCTTTCTCATATAGAAAGGTTATGCAATCACTTTGAAAAACGTCAACCAATTTTTTTTTTCGACTCGCATAAGGTTTCTGGATTTTAACAGGGGCATAGTTGATGGTTTACGGAGAGGGGTTACACCCCCCCCTCTACTGTTCACTACCCTCCTTTAAAAATCTCCTTAAATCACCCCTCAGACCACCACCTCATACCCCTCCCTTTCAACCCCATCATCTTTAAACCACCACTATATTACAAAGCATACCAATTTAAGCTGGGGAGTCGTTCGTTCATGCGACTTTCGCCCTCCTCACTTACCCATCCCCGCATGACAAAATGAGTTTGCAAGCAGATAACATTGATCTAATGCTGATTAGGCTAATGGAGTATGATATTTTTTTGTTTCAAGTGTTTCACCGTCGACACGTAGCTGATCAAGTTCGTGGCTGGCATGCCATTGTGTATAAGTGCAAAGTGTACTAAGAATGTAATGGACATAAAAAGCCTCCGTGCCATAGTTTAGAAAAAATGAGAAAGGCACAATTGCACCGCTAGGTGGATTAAAACAGGTTTTTAATCTATGGCTTCAATTTTTGGTTTCAAGACATTTCCTTTATATGGAAAATATTCATAATTTACGATTTCAGTTAGTAAATTGTCATCATGAAAAGCTCGCCAACTCGGATATCAAAATGACGACAAACATCAATTCTCGACATTTAGACATCTTTCGAATTTTGAGAATATCCATGTTGCATGGTTTAAGATTATAGATTATCATGAATAGGTCGCCATCTTGAATTTTGGTTTGCTAGCTTGAACATAAAATAGCGGAGGCTATTCACTTTTGTTTTATTATCGAGTGTTAAACAATTTCTTTTACCAAAAATATCCATATTGCACACTTATTTAAAATAAATCATCATGAAATGATGGTTATATTGAATTAATATCAGCCATTGATGATATCAAAATCGCGCGAATATCAATTTAGGGTACAAATAAGATGCATGAAGGTAATTTGTCAATTATCGAAAAAATAGCCAAAGGAATTTCTTAAAGAATTTTCATTAAAATGACTGACAGCACTAGTACTCCCGATAATTATCCCCTTAATTGAAAAAATTATCTCGAATACTAAACGTAGGTCTTAGGTATTTTTAACATAGAACGAGTATGCAGAGTTTGAAAGAAATCGGTTAAGTAGTTTTTGAATGTCAGGTAACACCGCCAACCATGTTTTTCCAGAGATGTTCTACAAAAATCTTCGTCACCGACTCGCTTGTCGATATTTTTGCATCGAAAAATTACGGTTATTGAAATTATACACTATAATGTACAAAAGTTTTGATCAATTCGCTTCACGCAAAATTCTAAAAAAATTCGCAATTTTTTTTTGCTCGCTGAAACCCTTATACCCCCTCCCCCTTAATGTTTTTGGATTTGATAACTTACACCGAGCAAAAATCATCTGAGAATTTCATAAGTCTCGACATATGAACCAGCCTTCTGACGATGCCATTGAACGCTTTAGAATGTCATAGGCAGGCTTATGAATTCATTTATCTTTATTCATGCACTCCATAAACGTACAAATAATGTATTTCATAAAACAATCTTATGACTTCGCTCCAATATATGCGTTTAAGAATTTCATAAGTTTTTCTTATGAAACCCATATGAAATCTGTTATTGATTCTATAAAATTGTATTTTGTTTTTCGTAAACGTCACTTTTGTGAAAAGTTCATAATTGTTTCTTATGAATTTAGTACTGGCCTGCACGGCCAACCAGAAGCTAATAGTTTCAGGCCAGCACTTTTTGATTACCGCTGTTTCAAACAAAAGAAGTGAGATTTTTGTCAAATTGCTACAAAATTTTAAATAATTGTTTTTTATGTTATTGAATAAATTACTATGAGCATTAAATCAGTTTACATGGTTATGATTTTTACAGAAGATATCCGATTATTTGAAATGAAATAAGTTGTGCATATAATTAGTGTCTGACGCATATTTTATGATTATCAAAATCATTTGAGAAGTAACAATCATTATCATTCAGTTGTCTAAGCCCAGTTACCCACGAAATATTGACAAATCGTTGCTCATTATGTACAAATTTTATCATTTAATGAGTTTTCTCTTCAATCTTCTGAAGGGATCTACACTTGGCGGTTCATTTGTCCCGAATTTAGTTCAACAAGATGACCATACTAATGAACTCATTATGAATGATGTTCACGTTTTACAATTCTCGGTGGTTTGTTTACTTTGTCAGTTGCGTGAGTTCGAGTGCAACGGGTTTCCATCTGTTAATTTCAAACTCACGTACTCCCATGTAAACAAACCACCGAAAATTGTTAAACGAAGTTCATCCGGCTCATTTTGGGGTTATGTCGGTTGGTGTAAAACCTAATATCCTCTAAAGGTTGATTTTTACTGTTGATTTTTTGTCTACTAAAATGCTCGAGAAATGTCAGCCATGTTCTATTTTTTATATAAATGTATAATAATATCCATAAAAAAAACTTATGACATTCATTCGAATATTGTAATGAATTTCATAAGACTGTTCTATGGAAATCATTATTTTTACTATATTTTCTGCTTATAAATATCAGCAATTTTCATAAATGGGCACCTATGGCGTTCATTCGGACATTTTCATAAATTTCATAAGACTGTCTTATGAAAATAATAAGAGATGGATTTGGAAAATTTCCCCTCCAAATCGTAAGACAAACTTATAAAATCCATTTAAAATCCTTATGTCTGAAAGTCATAAGACGTTTTTATGGAAATTCAAAGCAAATTTTGCTCAGTGTAATACACGATCCAATATTCTGGTTGCCGTTGAAAATCGATATAGCAAACTTGCGCCTTTCGATTTTTCACCTATTTTCAGCGTGCGCAACTGGTGCAGATGATGGGCAAGTTGATTCTCTAACATGTACACAAGATGCGCATTAGTTGCCCACTCTGCAAATAGGGGAAAAACGAAAGGCGCAAGTTCAATATTTCGATTTCCAACTGCAGTCAGAACACAAGATTTGATATATTATTTTCTTTTTGAGTTATCATGATAAATGCAAAAAATCCATCAATTCGGCCGGGTGAGCCGAAGAGGACGGTTGTCTTTTCGTACAGCTCCGTGAGTGCGACTTTTGCAGCTTTTTCAGTTGAAGCAAATGGCGTAGCGCGTGTATAAACTAAATTGGCATTGAAGTGTGTTTGTATTGATTTTGAATGAATGTAATGCAATTTTAACTCGATAGCAAAACAAGACAGCAAGAACAAAAAAAGAGTGAAGTTTTGTGTACATAAAAAAGAAACAGTGCTGTGGACAAATCGGAAAAACGTTAATCTAATCCCGGCCCGAAGGGCCGAGTGTCATATCCCATTCGACTCAGTTCGTCGAGATCGGAAAAAGTCTGTATGTGTGTCTGTATGTGTGTGTATGTGTGTATGTATGTGTGTGTATGTGTGTGTATGTGTGTGTATGTGTGTGTGCATGTGTGTGTATGTATGTGCGTATGTGTCAAATAATGTCACTCATTTTTCTCAGAGATGGCTGGACCGATTTGCCCAAACTTAGTCTCAAATGAAAGGTGCAACCTTCCCATCGGCTGCTATTGAATTTTGGATCGATCGGAATTCTGGTTCCGGAATTACGGATTTCAGAGTGCGGCCACACAGAAATTTCTCATAAAAACTATAGGAAAAATTAAAAATAGAATTTTTATTTTTGATGCTAAATGTATTCAAGGTGCATAAAACGTCGAGATTTGATGCAAACACGAAAAAAAATTGACGAAGATTCACTTTTTTGGATTTTGCACATTTTTGCCTTTCTCATATAGAAAGGTTATGCAATCACTTTGAAAAACGTCAACCAATTTTTTTTTTCGACTCGCATAAGGTTTCTGGATTTTAACAGGGGCATAGTTGATGGTTTACGGAGAGGGGTTACACCCCCCCCCCCCTCTACTGTTCACTACCCTCCTTTAAAAATCTCCTTAAATCACCCCTCAGACCACCACCTCATACCCCTCCCTTTCAACCCCATCATCTTTAAACCACCACTATATTACAAAGCATACCAATTTAAGCTGGGGAGTCGTTCGTTCATGCGACTTTCGCCCTCCTCACTTACCCATCCCCGCATGACAAAATGAGTTTGCAAGCAGATAACATTGATCTAATGCTGATTAGGCTAATGGAGTATGATATTTTTTTGTTTCAAGTGTTTCACCGTCGACACGTAGCTGATCAAGTTCGTGGCTGGCATGCCATTGTGTATAAGTGCAAAGTGTACTAAGAATGTAATGGACATTTCCACAATTATGTTGAACATAAAAAGCCTCCGTGCCATAGTTTAGAAAAATGAGAAAGGCACAATTGCACCGCTAGGTGGATTAAAACAGGTTTTTAATCTATGGCTTCAATTTTTGGTTTCAAGACATTTCCTTTATATGGAAAATATTCATAATTTACGATTTCAGTTAGTAAATTGTCATCATGAAAAGCTCGCCAACTCGGATATCAAAATGACGACAAACATCAATTCTCGACATTTAGACATCTTTCGAATTTTGAGAATATCCATGTTGCATGGTTTAAGATTATAGATTATCATGAATAGGTCGCCATCTTGAATTTTGGTTTGCTAGCTTGAACATAAAATAGCGGAGGCTATTCACTTTTGTTTTATTATCGAGTGTTAAACAATTTCTTTTACCAAAAATATCCATATTGCACACTTATTTAAAATAAATCATCATGAAATGATGGTTATATTGAATTAATATCAGCCATTGATGATATCAAAATCGCGCGAATATCAATTTAGGGTACAAATAAGATGCATGAAGGTAATTTGTCAATTATCGAAAAAATAGCCAAAGGAATTTCTTAAAGAATTTTCATTAAAATGACTGACAGCACTAGTACTCCCGATAATTATCCCCTTAATTGAAAAATTATCTCGAATACTAAACGTAGGTCTTAGGTATTTTTAACATAGAACGAGTATGCAGAGTTTGAAAGAAATCGGTTAAGTAGTTTTTGAATGTCAGGTAACACCGCCAACCATGTTTTTCCAGAGATGTTCTACAAAAATCTTCGTCACCGACTCGCTTGTCGATATTTTTGCATCGAAAAATTACGGTTATTGAAATTATACACTATAATGTACAAAAGTTTTGATCAATTCGCTTCACGCAAAATTCTAAAAAAATTCGCAATTTTTTTTTGCTCGCTGAAACCCTTATACCCCCTCCCCCTTAATGTTTTTGGATTTGATAACTTACACCGAGCAAAAATCATCTGAGAATTTCATAAGTCTCGACATATGAACCAGCCTTCTGACGATGCCATTGAACGCTTTAGAATGTCATAGGCAGGCTTATGAATTCATTTATCTTTATTCATGCACTCCATAAACGTACAAATAATGTATTTCATAAAACAATCTTATGACTTCGCTCCAATATATGCGTTTAAGAATTTCATAAGTTTTTCTTATGAAACCCATATGAAATCTGTTATTGATTCTATAAAATTGTATTTTGTTTTTCGTAAACGTCACTTTTGTGAAAAGTTCATAATTGTTTCTTATGAATTCAGTACTGGCCTGCACGGCCAACCAGAAGCTAATAGTTTCAGGCCAGCACTTTTTGATTACCGCTGTTTCAAACAAAAGAAGTGAGATTTTTGTCAAATTGCTACAAAATTTTAAATAATTGTTTTTTATGTTATTGAATAAATTACTATGAGCATTAAATCAGTTTACATGGTTATGATTTTTACAGAAGATATCCGATTATTTGAAATGAAATAAGTTGTGCATATAATTAGTGTCTGACGCATATTTTATGATTATCAAAATCATTTGAGAAGTAACAATCATTATCATTCAGTTGTCTAAGCCCAGTTACCCACGAAATATTGACAAATCGTTGCTCATTATGTACAAATTTTATCATTTAATGAGTTTTCTCTTCAATCTTCTGAAGGGATCTACACTTGGCGGTTCATTTGTCCCGAATTTAGTTCAACAAGATGACCATACTAATGAACTCATTATGAATGATGTTCACGTTTTACAATTCTCGGTGGTTTGTTTACTTTGTCAGTTGCGTGAGTTCGAGTGCAACGGGTTTCCATCTGTTAATTTCAAACTCACGTACTCCCATGTAAACAAACCACCGAAAATTGTTAAACGAAGTTCATCCGGCTCATTTTGGGGTTATGTCGGTTGGTGTAAAACCTAATATCCTCTAAAGGTTGATTTTTACTGTTGATTTTTTGTCTACTAAAATGCTCGAGAAATGTCAGCCATGTTCTATTTTTTATATAAATGTATAATAATATCCATAAAAAAAACTTATGACATTCATTCGAATATTGTAATGAATTTCATAAGACTGTTCTATGGAAATCATTATTTTTACTATATTTTCTGCTTATAAATATCAGCAATTTTCATAAATGGGCACCTATGGCGTTCATTCGGACATTTTCATAAATTTCATAAGACTGTCTTATGAAAATAATAAGAGATGGATTTGGAAAATTTCCCCTCCAAATCGTAAGACAAACTTATAAAATCCATTTAAAATCCTTATGTCTGAAAGTCATAAGACGTTTTTATGGAAATTCAAAGCAAATTTTGCTCAGTGTAATACACGATCCAATATTCTGGTTGCCGTTGAAAATCGATATAGCAAACTTGCGCCTTTCGATTTTTCACCTATTTTCAGCGTGCGCAACTGGTGCAGATGATGGGCAAGTTGATTCTCTAACATGTACACAAGATGCGCATTAGTTGCCCACTCTGCAAATAGGGGAAAAACGAAAGGCGCAAGTTCAATATTTCGATTTCCAACTGCAGTCAGAACACAAGATTTGATATATTATTTTCTTTTTGAGTTATCATGATAAATGCAAAAAATCCATCAATTCGGCCGGGTGAGCCGAAGAGGACGGTTGTCTTTTCGTACAGCTCCGTGAGTGCGACTTTTGCAGCTTTTTCAGTTGAAGCAAATGGCGTAGCGCGTGTATAAACTAAATTGGCATTGAAGTGTGTTTGTTTTGATTTTGAATGAATGTAATGCAATTTTAACTCGATAGCAAAACAAGACAGCAAGAACAAAAAAAGAGTGAAGTTTTGTGTACATAAAAAAGAAACAGTGCTGTGGACAAATCGGATCGTGAAGCCGTGTATTTGTTTTTCCACGCGTATGTGAGCCGATGGCTTAGTTCCGAATTCATGATGGTTATAACTGTAAATAAATATTAAGGAAGTACTAAATTGATAGTGTATGCTACACTAAAAGAGTGGCCAAAGGCACAGATACAATATTAACGAGTTGCAGTGGCTGAAGTGTTCTTGTCCTGTGCGAAAATAATCTATCAAACAGGACAATATTAACTGTGGTAATATCCAGTTTGAGACAATACCACACCCAATAAATTCCATCATCAATGATACGGCATGAAACATGTCATGGCTATTGCGGATTCGGTGAGAAGTTTCCAATTGGAATTTTTATAATATTTATCCATTATATAAACTTTTTTCTTTATCCTCATGGACTCTGTATATAATGTGGATGGGGTCGGTCACGCTTCTTAGCTTTTTACATGAGTCAGATCGAAATTGTACCGAGTTCAATAATGCTAAGAATTCATTCTATATTTCGAATTCGGATTCACTCCGTTCAGGTCTGCTGTCTTCATTTTCGTATCTTACGGAACGCAACACAAACAATGTTTTATTATCTCGTGTAGTATATATTTTGCGTACATGTCATGGTCATTGCGGATTCGGTGAGAAGTTTCCAATTGGAATTTTTATCCATTATATAAACTTTTTTCTTTATCCTCATTGCCTCTGTATATAATGTGGATGGGGTCGGTCAAGCTTCTTAGCTTTTTACATGAGTCAGATCGAAATTGTTCCGAGTTCAATAATGCTAAGAATTTATTCTGTTTCGAATTCACTCCGTTCAGGTAACGAGACCCTAAAGCGTGAGATAAAATCTTTAAAACAAACACAGGCATGCCTCTCCACCAATGTGAACAAACTGGAAGCGAATTTAGACAAAACCATAAGGGGAAACGTTTCTGACAACGCGATTATCTTGGGAGTGCCTTTCCTTTCTAACGAAGATTTAGTCGGTCTAGTTATAAAAATTGCAAATTGCATTGGTGTGCCCTTAGGCCGCGATGCAGTGATGTTTGCTTCAAGGTTATCGCCAGGGAATAAAGTTACTAATAGCCTGGTTCCCATCAGAGTAATTTTTAAAGACAATGGAGATAAGGAAAAGTTGTTTGCAAACAAGAAAGAGTTTGGTAGGCTATTATCTACTACGATCGATAAATCTTTACTCATGAATGGAAAACCTACATACGTTGCAATAAGAGATGAGTTAACACCGCTTTGTTTAGAACTTTTGAATGAGATGCGCGAGTGTCAGGAAAAACTTGATATTAAATATGTGTGGTCAGGTAGAGGTGGAGTTGTCCTTGTAAAGAAGGATGAAAGGGCAAAACCTTTACTCATTAGGAATCGGAATGACCTTAATCGCATTATTAGCTATCACATGGAGAACTTGTATTCAGGAGATCATTTAAATAGAGCATCGAAAATTTCCCCATCCCCAAAAAGAAAGCGTAATAATGTTTTATCGAATATACGAGACAGCTTTTCATCAAATAAATAATAATATAATATAAATACATTTGTTATGTCATATAAACCTATATTTTATGCCAATGGACATTAACAACTTCTTGCATGATGATATCGATAGTTACAATAAAAATGCTTCAAGTAGCAAAAACAAATTCTTAAATATTTTACAATGGAACATACGAGGTATGAATGATCTTAACAAGTTTGACAATATCTTACAAACCCTCGATCACTGTAATAACATGATTGATGTGGTTGTCATCGGTGAAACGTGGGTGAAATCTGGAAATGAAGATATTTTCAAAGTTCGTGGATATAATAGCGTTTTTTCATGCAGAGATCAATCAAACGGTGGACTGGCAATCTATATAAGGAATAATATGTCACATAGAGTAGTAAGTAGCATTGTCACTGACGGCTTTCATCATATTCATATCGAGTTATGTATCAGCCGAATTTACAATGATATCCACAGTTTATATCGCCCCCTTCATATGACATTGGAAACTTTCTAAACAAACTTGAAAATGTCTTGTCCACAACTTCAAATACACATCCATGTTTTATTGTAGGAGATGTTAACATACCAGTAAATCTCCCGAACAATAATGTTGTTACTAGATATTTAACTCTCCTTAAGTCATATGGATTCGCGTGTACGAACACATTTACAACGCGCCCAGCCAGTACTAACATTTTAGATCATGTTGCTTGTAGACTTGAGGATGTTCCACGTTTGCGGAATGACACTGTTTTTACGACAGTTAGTGACCATCTTCAAATATTTTCTTCCTACAAACTAGCAGTAGAAAAAGAACCTGTAAAATTGACAAAAACCATTGTCAACCATGAAAAGCTTAATAACGATTTCACAAATTTTATAAATGGCTTTCAGGTAACTGATGATGTGGACGCGTGTTTTAATAGTATTATTTCTATGTATAATTCTCTACTAACACAGTGCTCGAAGACAGTCTCCAAAACTATTATGTGTAAAGGTGCCTACTGCCCATGGATGAATTTTGACCTGTGGACAATGATCAAAATTAAGAGTAATTATCTAAGAAGGGTCAAAAACAATCCTAATGACGAACACCTCAAAGCTCTACTGCGTCATGTCACAAAAAAGTTGATGTTTTGAAGAAACGCTGTAAAAAAACGTATTTTGAAAATATTCTCACTAACACACCTCATTCGAAGCTCTGGAAAAACATAAATAATATTTTCGGTCGCTCTAAAGTTAAAAACTCCATCAGCTTGATATGCAATGGTGTTAGAATAGACGAAGCTAGCAGGGTATGCGAAGTCATGAACGACTACTTCTCCACCGTAGGAAAAAACTGGCTGATAGTATACCCTCCAGTCCTAGAGCCGATCCGCTTGCCAATATGCTACGCATACGTGAAACGATCTACATGCGTCCTGCAACCGTCAATGAAGTTACTTTATTAATCAACGGTCTCAAGAAAATCCATAGCTGTGGTCCTGATAATGTTCCCCCCGGTATTCTGAAAACTAATTGTACCGCGTTTGCCAACATCCTCACCCAAATTTTCAATATAATACTTGAAACCGGCTGTTATCCAAACTGTTTAAAATTAGCTAAAGTAATCCCCAATTTAAAATCTGGAGACCCTTGCGACTCGTGCAACTATCGTCCGATATCAACAGTCTCAGTTTTCAACGAAGTTCTTGAAAAACTGTTGATTTCTCGATTACTAGAATTTTTAAACAAACACAAGATAATATATAACTTCCAGTACGGCTTTAGACAGGGTTGTAGTACCTTGATTGCATTAACTGAATTAATCGATTCTATTGCAAAAGAAATTGGCGCCCTTTTCCTGGATTTAAAAAAAGCGTTTGATACACTAGATCACTCTATTTTGTTAGGAAAGTTAGAATGTTATGGTATAAGGGGTTTAGCCAATGATCTAATTCGCAGCTATTTGACGAATAGGGTTCAATGCGTGTCTATTGAAAATGTATCTAGCTCGTATAGAAGCATCGAAATAGGAGTTCCACAGGGCAGCAATATTGGTCCATTGCTATTCTTGCTTTATATAAACGATTTAGGAAGGCTTAAATTAAAAGGTACACCTCGTCTTTTTGCAGATGATACCGCCTTGTTTTATCCAAACACCAGCTGTAGTGGTATTGTGCGAGATATGGAAGATGATTTAAAATTGCTTATAAAATATTTTAACGCTAACCTTCTCTCCTTAAATTTATCCAAAACCAAATATATGATTTTCCATTCATTTAGAAGATCTATAGCCCAACACCCTGACCCGTGTACTGAAAACTACATGATCGAGGAGACGAAAGTCTTCAAATACTTGGGTCTTTGTCTTGATTCCACACTTTCTTGGAACGACCATATAAAATCACTTGAAAAAAAGATCGCTTCATTATGTGGGGCTATGCGCCGGGTTTGTTCTCTTATCCCACATCAAGTGCTATTGAAGTTCTACTATGCGCATATCCATTCCCTTTTAAATTACCTTGTATCACTGTGGGGGCATGCCAGCATATCCAATTTAAAAAAGCTTCAAACACTTCAGAATAGATGCCTTAAAATTATATTCAAGAAATCAATCATGTATCCAACTATCCTGATTTATACTAATAATTCTCATAACATATTGCCCTTGCTTGGATTGACTGAATTACAAACAATATTGTATGTTTTTAATGCACAGTACAACCCTCTAGCACATAATAACATACGGTTTACTACAGGCATTCGTATGTATACCACTAGGCAAGCCAATAATTTACAACGCACCAGGACTTTCAGCAACCTTGGTCAGAAACGCATTTCCTTTGCCGGGCCAACGATTTTCAATAAGCTTCCTACTGAGTTAAGGTTGCACAGAGAATGCGCAAAATTCGCAAACGAAAAAAGCAGTTTTTTTCCACACCGTATGTCAGATCTTCATAAAAATCAATCAGCAGTACTGTAACAACATTCTACATACGCTGATTGATTTTTATGAAGATCTGACATACGGTGTGGAAAAAAAACTGCTTTTTTCGTTTGCGAATTTTGCGCATTCTCTGTGCAACCTTAAGACAGATAACAAATCGCATCCATTTTGAAATAAGCTTAAAACGTTATTTGAAAAACAAAATTAGTGTGTTTTTAATATGAACTTAACATGAACTGCATAAACTTGATGTTCCCCCAAAAAGCTTTCTTTCTTTTCCTTTTCCATTTTCTTAGAATGTTAATATTAAATTTAAATTTAGTTTAAATAGTTTAGTTTAAAATCCGAATCTATTTAATATTAATACTACAGCGGGCCCCTTAAAAGGAATTATCGTTCCACTGGGTGCTCCTTGTAGCTATTATTTGTACATCATACTGTAATGTTTGTGCCGGTTACTTTCACGTGTTAATTTTGTCTATTTTTTCGTTCTCAGCGTCTTCGCGAATACCTTTTTTTCATTTTTGTGCTGACCTTTTTTTTGTACGCTGAGAACTGATGTGTCCGCTACTAGGGGGCTCTCTTTGCGAGCCTTTTGGTGTGGGGGTGAGAGGCGGGCTATTAATAAAAAAAAATAAAATAAAAAAAAGGTCTGCTGTCTTCATCTTCGTATCTTACGGAACGCAACAAAAGCATTTTTTTATTATCACATGTAGTATATATTTTGCGTACAGGGCAAGGGTAGGGATAAATACATGGTGTTTCGTTTTGCGCTCCTCTATGCTTCGTATTTAGACCGAGATGGCAGAGCGTGGCCTGAGATTTTTAGCTTTCGATCCGTTCTGTGATGACGTTGCACTATGGTCCCAAAGCTGTATTTAGGAAGACAAAACTGTTTGCGCCAAAACCGTTGGTTTTAGATATACAGTATCTTCGGCAAACTTTGTTAGTACTTTCTTGCCAATTTTTTATATTAGTTGAATTTGGGTGGTTCTTGTGGTTAGGGTGTTCAAAGTATCAACTTCTTAGATATGTAAAATTCAGCTAGATAGTGTTCTACAAAGTTATAAATCAATCAAATTTAAGCAACTTTTCTTAAGAAACTATGTGGCTATCTCTAATGGTTCATGTGCTATGACTTTTGCAATATTTAATTTGGGGTTGCTCTTTAAAAATTGGTTTTCTATTAATATCTTTGTATGTGTTAATTTCTCGCTAATACTTTGTTGTAGAGGTTTTTAGAACTTTTGTAAATGCACATTTTTGCCGAAACAATGAAGTTTCTATCTCTTTTGTTTGCATAGTTACAGGCGATTTTCAAAACAAAAATGGTTTTTTTCAAAGCTATATATCTTTCAACATTGCAAATGGATTTTCAATCTTTTAATTTCATTTGAAAGATCGAAACTTTTGTAGTTTTTGGTGAAAAAACTGCGAGATTTTTATTTCTGTAAAATAAATAATAAATTTTTGAAAATGGTGTATTTTTCAACAAAAATCGTTCAAAATTTTTCAAATAGACGAGATAATAACTTTGTTACTTCAGCAAAAATCTTCGCCATGCAAAGTTCTAAAAGTGCTGCAAACAAACTATTTACGATAAATCAATGTATGAAGTGACAAATGAAAAATAGTGATTTTAAGAGGTCACGTTTTTATCGCTCAATATCTTATGGTAAAATCAACTGAGAAATAGTCAATGTGTGTTATAATGAAAATCTATTGAATATGTGACACTGTTTGAAAACACAACATTTTACCGTACAACTACATGTTAGCGTGAATTCACAATAGTGTTAAAAGCGTACTATAGAAAACTCTAAATAAAAGGGGCCAATAAAGCAAGTACCGTCATCATGCATTGTATAGATGCTAGGGAATTATGTTTTATGCGTTATTTTTCCAGTTCGCGGTTAGCGATTTTCAGACCTCTTACTTTTAGTTGTTTTGAAATAACAAAAAATTGAGAATCTTTCCTTAACTTACCCACAGCCGTCATTATAGTCGATAATTAATTTATACTTTCAAGCATTGCATAAATGTTGGAAAAGCATACAATAATTTCTGCTGCTATGAATAACAAACTCGTTTCAAGATTTTATTTTAAGATAACAAGACTAAAACATTTTCTTTCTAGCACTCGTTTTGAGCACTAGTCCAAACCAGTGAGCATAGATAACTTTTGTTGGCCGATGTAGAATTAACGATAGTTTGCAGGTAATATTACTCAGTGGCGTAGTAAGAAAATATTTCGGGGGGGATATGAATTTTTTTTGTATATATATGAAAAAATGTTCAAAAACATTCTGAGCAGGAAAAAATGTTCAAAAACCAACAACTCAGGGAAGTCAAGGTAGGAAAGCTAGCTGTTGGTATAGAATAAATGCTCTTCCCCTACGAGGACACTCTGGGCGGCAAACTTCAGACTGTCTAATTTACTGAGCCCTTCAGTTCCCTTGTGCCATTCAGTACCACTTCCTCGTTGAGCTTCCGACTGGTTCGCGAACTAATCGGTCTAGTCCCTGACGATAGATCTAGCCTACTCCGACGAAAAGTTCCTCGGCGAGAGAAGTTCGAGCCAACCAGCCAGGTGCTACGGTCAGTTCGGCGATTCCGGTAGAGTGGGGCATCCGGTTTGCTGGTGGTGTATCGTCGCGGTCTAAGCGGTCTCGTTCCCGGCGGTGAATCTGACTGTAAGCTAAAGGAGAGGTCCCAGACGAAAGAAGTTCTCCCGATACCGATTCTTATTTGGTGTCAATACCACAACTTCTTGAGCCCTTTGACTCCGTAACCGGTGCCATTTAGCACCGCAACTCCTTTAAGCCATTTAGTTCTCTTCTTGGGCCATTTAGCACTACTTCCTTGATGGTCCATTCAGTCCTCGACTTGTTCGCGAACAACTCGGTCTAGTCCCCGACGATGGACCTGACCTACTCCGACAAAGAATTCCCCAGCGAGAGAAGTTCTCCCGAGATCGAGCTAATCAGCTAGGTGCCTAGGTCAGTTCGGCGATTCTGGTGAAGCAGAGTATCCGATGCACTGGTGCGCCGATGACCCGCGACTAGCGGTGTCTCGTCGCTGTCTACTCAGGCTAGTCCCCAGCGGTGAATCTAGCTTACGCTAACGGAGAGTTCCCTGGCGAAAAAAGTTTTCCCAATATCGATTCTTCTTTGGTTTTCGCTATTTTTCTATCGAAACAACCGGTGGGGTGCCGTAGTCGGTCTGGCGAATCTGCATGGAGCGTGACGTCCGGTTCGCTGGCGTTTCGACGACTCATACTCGCTGCTCTGTTGCAGTCTAAACGACTAGTCCTCGGCGGTGGATCTAGCTTATACCTGAGGAGAGTTCCCTGGCGGTGATTGCTCTCCCGAAACCGTTGTTCGATGTCCATTCCGCTGTAAGACGGTCATGATCTACATCAGCGGTTCTCAACCTTTTTCGTACCACGGACCCCTTAGATATCACACTGGGTTGCTGCGGACCCCCACAGATAAACATCAATTTTGTATCAATTTGTTAGGAAACAAGATTTGAAATTTCAATATGCACTCGGAAAATATATTTTTCTTCGCGGACTCCCAGCAATGACTTCGCGGCCCCCTGGGGCCCGCGGACCCCAGATTGAGAATCACTGATCTACATCATATCTCTGTTTACTGCGTTCCACGTCTCTACGTCGCTTGTCATTCTGTAGGCTACATTATCCGGGTTGATGTCCGGGTCTCCCATTTTAAGTAGCTCCCTGCACGCCACTTCAAACCTCGGACATTCAAAGACTCTCCTCGGACATTCAAAGACGCTCCAGGCACTGTGTTGACGTTGCGTACCCACACCGATGAAGATACTCCTTAAGCAGCAGTGGCTCGGTAGAAGCTGTTTCAGGTTGAAGATCATCTCTCCGTGCATTCTATTGACCCACGTCGACAGGTTTGGATGATCTAGTAGGTCCACTTTACTTTCTCCGTATTATCCCATTCCTGCTGCTACGTCATCATCAAATCGATTCTCATCATCTTCCTCACGTTTCTGACATTTCATTGATTGTAGCACTTGATATCCTCCGTCAGGGTATTGCAGATGGGGATCATCTCGGTATCAAGGCATACTGCCTCCGGTACGCAATCGCAACTCGTACGACCAGTAGTCGAAGCGTCCTGTTCAGCTTTTCGCGGTTTCATTTGGTTTTCAGCGCCGCACCCCAAGCAGTATCGATGACGAAACACTAGATAAAGACCCGACATTTCGCATGTGTAATCAACGTGGTTGTTTAAGCTCAATCAGTCGTCGATTATCACTCCCAATTGCTTCAGTGCACGCTTCAATGCATTCACATGCCCTTCGATGGTGATCTGTATCCGCTGAACCGCTTTGCAGTTGCTGTCCAACAACAAATCCGTGTTATGGTGAGCTATTTGCAGCTTGACCCGTTCATCCAGTTCTCGATCTATTGTCTCCGTCACCGACACCTCCATTTCTTCAAGTGTCTCACCATTATTAACACATCGTCCACGAAACCAACGATTTTCACTTTCCTGGGCAGCCGCAGTGTTAAGACCCCACACTGATAGAGTATATTCGTAAATCTCTTGGAATTAATTTCGTACAAACAACTTTCATAAAATATACGAATTTTTCGTACATATGATAAATCGTTCGTAGTTCTATCGAAACACATTTATTTTTTATTACGAGTTTTTCGTGAAAACCACGAAATGACTTTCGTTAACTTATTACGAAACAGCTTCATTCAGCAAACGAGTCGTTCGCTGTTACGCTGTACGAATATCTTTAAAATATTTACGAGCACCATTCGTCAAACCGTCCACGTCAAAAGAGCAATATGGAGCCATTGTTGCTATTCGTCAGATAATTGTTGTTGTCTGACTATTTAGTAGTCGTATCCGTGTCCGCGGGTTGCAGGAAGATTTCCTGAACCTCTTTCGCTTCCAGTTGATTTAGAATCTGGAGCAGTACAGAATCAGTTGAGCCGTCGCGAACTGCTCGTTGATTTTGTATGAATAATTTTGAGTTTTTCTCTGCCAGAGCGATATCGGTGCTGTCAAACATCGATCCTAAAAGATCGAATGCGACCAACGAAATCGTTTGTAATATACATAAACGTTTATTAAAATAAACGAAACTTTCGTTCATCAAGCGGCCATTTCTTCGTATCACAATAAAATCGATTTGGCCACATCGATTTTTTTAAATAAAAAAAAACATCGATCCTAAAAGATCGACTGAAAACAATAAGAGGCCAATAAATACGAAAACTTTTCTAAGATAAACGAAAAGATTTCGTGCGACCAACGAAATCGTTCGTAATATACACAAACGCTTATTAAAATAAACAAAACATTTCATTTCATTCACGAAAAATAATGTCGTTATCAACGATAACATTCGTGCAGTGTACATTAAATGTGTAAAAGCTTTCGTTCACCATACGGCCATTCTTGTTCATGAAATGAACGAAACTTACTATTTACAATGCACGAAAATACTTCGTTGCAGAAAACGACGAATGAATTCGTGCATTGCATGATTTATTATATTCACGAATGTATATTATCAGTGCATCTTACATCCCATTCCAAAGTGTTTGACAGAGAATGGAGCCCTGAGTAACGCCCGCTGCGACTCGCATTGCCTTCTGCCCTTTTGTTCGTCTGGTACAGCAGTGCTCTACTCTGGAAGTAGCTCTTCAGGATCTGGCTCATTCTTTTATGTCACGCTGCGGCATTGGTCTATTCGAGGCTGGCTGGCCCGGTGACTTCCCTGACTTTGGCAGCAACATCAGTTTCTGCACCTTCCTCATTTCGGGGATTACTATCGTCTAAAGACTTTAGCAGTAGCATCCTGAACATGTCCGGATATGCCAGGATCGCAGCTTTCAGCGCCACGGTTGGTATTCCATCCGGACCGAGGGTTTTCTTTGATTTTAGTCACATCGACGCGTATTTGAGCTCGTCGTTAGTCACTTGCCACTCGACTGTGTTACCTCCTTCTTCTTCGCCGTACGGTGTCGGTGACCAGGTAGTTGAATCGTGATTCGGGAAGAGACCCTCAACGATTATCTTTAGTTTACCCGGGCATATTTCAGCTGGTGTCGACGGACCCTCGTCGACACCAGCTGACGACTCAGTACGCGTCCCCCAGGGATTGGCGTTTATTTCTCAGCACAGCTACCTATGGCAATTGGCTTGCTAAGCTTGATCTCCCGTTTTAAAGAGTCCCTACCTTCTAGATACGTCGCTTGCGCTCCTCTCTCACTCTCCGATCTAGCGCTCTGAGCCCGCCTTCTGGATCTAAGACAAGCAGCGTATAGCGTACTGAGTTACTCATTTAACCAGTAAGCTGCACGCCGTCTACTACATGGCCCTAGTTTTCGTGACATTGTAACGTCACAAGCTGTCACAATCCTTCTTGTTAGCCGTCAGCCGTATCTACGTACTTGATACCGTTGTTCGCCGAAGTAACTCAACAAAGAGGTTTTCGTTACAGGCTTTCGTCTTCCACTTTAACTTGCCGCCCGTCCTTCTTCGTGCTGGAGCAGGGTTCCATTGGCCGATGCGGTAGCGAATCGCCTGGTGGCCTCTATGGGGATACTTCTCTCACACTCTCCAGTCCATGTTCGCCGTCAGTCAAGGACTACAGAATGTGGCGAAATTTCTCTCGGTACCGATATCCGTTTCGTGAACCATTAAGCTCCTAGCTCCTCGCTTCGCCGCGATCTACTCGTTATAGTCCACGGCGGTTGAGTTAGCCTCCACAACGTGCCGACAGGTAGGTGTCGAGTCTGCAGCCAATTTTCACAAGGAAATATTTTCACAAGATAACTTTTGCAAATGAAACTTTGAGAATTTCTTTTAAAATATTAGGCATATTTTTGTTTAACATATTCAATTTTTTCAAATTTCTCCAAAAAATTTGGGGGGGGGGGGTTGTGGAGCGACGAGTGCTGCATTTGATAGCATCAGTGACCCCCCAGTAGTGGTAGGAAATAGCCCTACCAACGCACTGGACGGGCCACTATCTGCGATGCGCAAAGTGGTGGAGCAGCTCGATTCAATAATCGAGTTCACTAGCGCAAAGCAAAACATAAGCAAGGAGTTAAAGCAGAGTCTCCTGGAGCTCCGGAAAACTGTTCGTGTCGCAAGACAGAAACAGCAGGCTTATGCCAAGAGGGTGGAATGTCGGGAGAAGTCCGACAGAGAAACCCAGACAGTGGCATCCAAGAGGGAGGGAAGAGAGAAGGTCGATACAGGCACTCAGACAGTGGCCTTCACCTTCTATGGAGCAGCCACGTCGCTCGAAGCGGCGGCCGAGTTCCCCTCGAAGGGAAAAGGCAAGGGCAAGGGCAATCGTAAGACGGTGTAGCGATCACGTGTATCAGAAGTCAAAATAACTTCCAAATTCAGTAACCCAAGTTCCCTGTTGCAAATATGTGTTCAATTCCACTATTCCGTAGGAGGAAGAATGAACACTAGGCGGCTAAAACGCAGTATCCGATCGCGCACGCACGTTTTTCTCTTACCCAATCTGTCTCACGATTGCACAAACTAGAGCAAGTGGTTGAGTTTCGGTCGCCGAACGGACCTCGTTGTCGTTGTCTTATCAACCGCCCGACCAGTAAAAACTATGTGAACGCAAGTGAGGGTATTGGCGCGTAATGGTATGATGCAAATGTTTCGAGAGGGAATGAGATAGCGATTCAGAATCAATTGTCCAAGAAGTTCGTTTTTCGAAATACGAGTTTTACTTCGGTAAAATTACGTACTTCCGGGTATCTAGAACCAAAAATCGTTTATCTGAGGGTTTTATGAATAGCTTCTCATCCATTTCAATCTAGACCGTGAAAGAGGCTAGAGTGCGTGTTGTTTGAATTTTTCCCGCAGTGTGTCGAAGGTTTGTCAAATTTAAATATGAGATGTCGTTAAAATTCAGTAATTAGTTTGTTATTAGGTGTTGCGTCAAGTCAAGTAGTAGGAAGTGCGGAAATTTCGTGTGCGTTAGCTGAAAATTAAAAAGGTAACATACAATGGTACTCTATAAAAAGAGACAATGAATTCACGGCATCGAATAGCCGTGCGACGGCTTTTATGCTACCGTTTAGATTGGCACTATTCATCGGCCCGCCACACCGCCCTTCGCCCACCAACGCGCTCTAGACCCACGCGCTAGTTTGGGATATTCTGGCGCTGCAACCGAAAAGCCAGAAGCGCGACGATTCATCAAACGTTTGCACAGCAAAGCTTAACGTCACGACCATCCGGTGTGCACGTATTTTGTTGCTGGCAGCTTGTCCGGCGTTCCGACACTGCCAGCAGTTATCCATCCTGTACGCAGAGGAACATCTATAGTCATCCGGCATATCCTTAATCGCCGCCTACGCAGATTCATCACCGCCGGTGTAGACACATCGCCGCCACCGCATCGCCGCATCAGGACAGTCTTCGCAGTAGTGCGAAGGTGAGTGGGCAAACAACGAGAAAAAGACTGTAAGTACGTAGTACCATAAAATCCACGCGCATGGTTCGTTAAAGTTTAGCCGATACACGCACCCGGCAAACTAAAGTTCGGCCGCATTATGGCACGTTAGCCCAGTAGGAAATAGCGATCGCTCATCCGCACACAGTAGGGAACAGAAAGAATATAGGCAACACCGTAGAAAAATCCTAGGTTAAGTTTTGAAAATGCCAGTTAAAATGAATAAATTAGTTATGTGATTTGTTGTTCGATAAATAATGTTTTAGTGTTAAGGTTGTCATATTAGTCATGTTCCCATAGAGTTTACTGATTTGAAGAGGTGTCTCATGTTTGGCGTCGTGTTAGTTTTGTAGTTTTTTGGTTCTTTACTCCAAGTTGGGCTACTTGGGAATCTTAGCCCCACCACTCGAGTTTCTTTTTCGGTATAGTTATTTGGTTTTAAAGGTATTCTTCCAGTGATGAGACAATATGAGTGGTGCTCTTAGGTATTTTGGGATAGGAAAGCGAACTTCTTTGGGTTATTTCGTGGGTAATTTGATGCATGAAACTGAGTACCTCTCGATTCAGTTGCGTCTGCTAGGTCGTTCCTCCAAACCTTCACTATATCGGCCCGCCCTGCGGCTGGGTTTCTAGTCGGGCAACCCTAAAGCACGACAAATGGTCCTCGAAAGAGGTGGCGCTTAAGCCATTTGTTCGGAAAGGTGGGACGATTGGGCAGACTGATTCCGTAGCAACGTCGTGCGTGCTACAACGGCGTCGAACGCGAAGCGCACTAGGAAGTCGCCAGGCGAGGGTGCAAAAACCGACACCACACGGCGTGCAACCGTTAAGGCCAAACGCCGTCTGGCCGAGGTAAGCGAGGGCGAGAGTGACCTCGCTGAGCAGAGCATTGGTACCAGCAACCCGGCGCGACCGGGGCAGGGGGCGTTAACCCCTGGACGCTGGTCACCAGGAAGAAGCCGGCACCGACACCGGTGTTACCGCGGCCCGCGAAGAAAGCCAAGGACAGAGGCGAGGCCTTTTGGTTAAAAACCGACAAGGATAAATACGCCGACATCCTAAAGTCGATGAGGCGGCCGAAAGCCTTTCGGCCCTTGGGCAAGATGTGCGTAGCGTGAGACGCACCAACACGGGAGAAATGCTTCTGGTGCTGAAGCGAGGCGCACAATCTAGTGCGGTATACAAGGCCTTGGCCCAAGAGGTCCTTGGTGAAGGCGCTCAAATCAGGTCGCTAGGGGCGGAAATGACTCTCCAGTGCAAGCATCTGGACGAGTTCACGACCGCAGAAGATGTCGTCGCAGCCGTTAAGGAACAATGCGACGTCACAATCGAGCGGGCCTCTGTGCTATTTAGAGACGGACCCTCTGGTACCCAAGTAGCCTACCTCAGGCTACTGAAGGCGGATACCAAAAAGGTAACCGAGAAAGGGAAGCTGAAGATCGGCTGGTCGGTATGCCCTATTAGCATACCCCAGCTGCCTTCAGTGGATAGGTGCTATCGGTGCCTTGAGTCCGGCCACAAAGCCTACGAGTGCAAGAACATAGACAGGAGCAAACTATGTCGTCGCTGCGGCGAGGAGGGGCATAAGGAGCGGGGCTGCACTAAGGCGGGGTAACCAGTTACCTACAGAAACTGGAGAGCACCTACCGCGTGATGTGCCTCAGAGTGATATCTGCCTACCGCACGGTATCACACGATGCATCCTGCGTGATAGCGAGCATCATGCCAGTCGGGCTGGTCATTCGGGAAGATGAGGAGTGCTTCGAGCTACGTGGAAATACGGGAGCCCGCGAGCGCACCAGGGTGACCTCGGTCGCCAGATGGCAGCGTGAGTGGGACAACTCCTCGAAAGATAGGTGGACTCACCGGCTGATACCTAGCATATCGAGCTGGGTGGGAAGACCCCATGGGGAAGTTCACTTCCACCTGACACAATTCCTGTCAGGCCATGGCTGTTTCCGACAGTACCTCCACAGGTTCGGGCCCAGGTATAGACGAAACTGCGGAACACATACTGTTCGTATGTCATCGGTTCGACGTCGAAAGAAGAGCAATGCTTGACGTCTGTGGCTGGGACACAACCCCTGATACCCTTATTCAGCGGATGTGTCAATCGGTGGAGAAGTGGAACGCAGTCTCGGCTGGCGAATCGAGCAACAGACGACGGGCACGGCTAACTAGTGATTGGTTAACTGGAGCGAAACAGGCCAAGCGCAAAAAAGGGAGTGAATGGTCTGTTCATGTCGAGGCTGGTTTGGCGCAGCGACTGGCAACCGCGTAAGGGGTAAACCCAGCCAACCCGAAGGAAGACAGAAGAGTGAGTGTATAGGCGTATAAGTGGACTGCCTCATGCCAAGACGGGAGGGTCGTAGCGTAGTATATTGGGACTTAGCTATCGATGTCTCATGGCGTGGCAGAGGAGTGAAAGGGTGAGCATCCAAGTCAGTCTCACACGGCATGTTAAGGGTGAGCACAAAAGTCAGCCTCACATGGTATGGTAGAGGCTAGCACAAAAGTCAGCCTAGCAAGGAATGAAAAAGGTGAGCACACAAGTCAGCCTCGCATGGTATGTCAGAAGTGGGACCTAAGAAAAATGTCCCACATGGGATGCCAGGGGGAGTGACAGAGGTACAATAGAGTGGCACGATTGAGAGTAAATCAGGTGATAGGGTGAGCACCCAAGTCAGCCTCACATGGTATGGGTGGGGCGAACACAAAAGTAAGCCTAGCAAGGAATGAGTAAGGTGAGCACACAAGTCAGCCTCGCAAGGAACGAAAAAGGTGAGCACAAAAGTCAGCCTCATGTGGGAGTGTTTGAGAGTGAATCAAAGTGCGATAGAGAGAGCACCCAAGTAAGCCTCATACAGGACGTATGAACGCGTGAGTGAGAGTGAATGAGTACATTAAGTACAGCCATCCCCCCAGAAGTAATACCGAGAGGTAGTTCCTGGGAGGAACGATGGCGGAGCCCAATGGAGTTTAGTCGGTATTAATGGCAGCGTCACCATTCGAGCCCTACACGCCCCCAGTGCACCCCGTGCGGTAGATTGGACCCTACCAATAGCACGTGTACTGGGCAAGGACGTAAAGGTCTTCTCCATTGTAAAAAAAAATGGTTTCTTAAGAAAAGTTGCTTCAATTTAATTGATTTATAACTTTGTAGAACACTATGTAGCTGAATTTTACATATCTAAGAAGCTGATACTTTGAACACCCTAACCTACTAATATAAAAAAATCGGCAAGAAAATTCTAAGAAAGTTTGCCGACGATACTATATATCTAAAACCAACGGTTTAGGTGCAAATAGTTTTGTCTTCCTAAATACAGCTTTGGGACCATAGTGCGTTGGAAGCACGTCGTGCATCTGATTGGTAGAGACTAGAGACTAGACAAGAGAGAGCGCGTAAGAGGACTAAAGTAGGCAAACCGATTTCGCTGCTGGTGTGGGGTTGCATGCTGCATGTCGTCCACACAGGAAGGAAAAATATGTCGCTGATCATTTTTATTTTTATACATGCATGAACAGTAGGGTAACAATAAAACGACCATTTTTGAAATTACTAATCTAAACCCCCTAGCGTCATTCCAAATCATGAAAAAATGATACTGTCCAAATTTGAGCGAAATCGGTTAACCCTAACCCCTCCCCCAACGAGCTTAAAGTTTGTATGGGATTTTTGGCCAAAATGTTTGGGGAAGCACTCACAGTTCACATTATCGCCCCTAGAGGTCGCTGTAAACTTCCGAACACGGACCTAGGAAGGAGTTAAGCTTTTGAAGATATGCCGAACAAGTTTGTCGAAGACTGCCAGACAATCCAACCAACCGTTAAAGAATTATTAACGTTTAAAGTTGGATACTGTTGCTTAACATTCGCAAAGGGCGTACTCCGCTTATCTCATATATGTGACCCACATGCAAAGGTGGGGCAAGGTTAGGAAAAACTCATATATCTCTGAAACGATGAGAGATAGAAAGTTATGATGTTCCACAAAGTTGTAGAGAAATAAAAGGACTTTTTGGTTTAACTGGAAAGTTTCAGGATTTCTCGGCATGGTGGCGGTAATGAGCCAAGCAATTTAAAGGGAATGCTCCTATCTGTACAACGCCAAGAGATAGAGCATTTGGATGTTATACAAAGTTGTAGAGTAGCAAAAAATACTTTATTCTTTTATTAGAAAAATGCAAAATTCCACCACATGGTGGCGCCAGTGAGCAAAATGAATTCAAGGTAATTCGCCTATCTATACAATGGTAAGAGATAGTGCAATCTGACGTTCTACGAAGTTGTAAAGTATTTCAAAGGCTATCGTGTCTCGTTATAAAAATTGGAATTAGGCCGTATGATGTATATTGAACTAAACAAATCGCTTCTAAAGAATTTCATTTACGCCAAGTTGATACCTGTAAGTTATTTGAAAAATATAATATTTGGCAAAGCAAATTGACAGTTTACGCCGTGTTAAAATGAACTTGAGACTTGAGACACTTTGTGGATGACTTGTCAAGAGACACATCTTTGGGTATTCTTTGGAACACATGCAGAAGAATTCGAAATCGAAAGAAGACGTTTGTCCAGATTCTAATACTGTATATAATATCATTCAATATGCTCCCACAACACAGTGATCTAGAATGTGAATTTAGCAGCAATTTTAACTCTTTGCTAAAATTAAATGACTTAGCCTTACAACATGTTTGGCAAAGTTGTTGTACTTTGCAATGCCCTTCTTTTTGTTTAATGTTAGGGTGATTCTAATTTTTGGAATTTTTAAAACTGAACTTTTCAACGGTTCAAGAAAGGACTTTAATTTTCGATGTAGAAGTTGTAGAGAAACACATTTTAAACATATTTGCTGAAGACATGCAAGCTCTAGCTTTTGTAATTTTCATTGCACGAGAAAACCAAATGTAAGCTTCAGGGTGTTTTGTAACCTTCCGCCAGCTAACAAAGCTAGCAAAACTGTGTTGGCGCACCAGCGGCTGCTCGTTCATTGGGCCACTTGCGCGACTTCCGAAGCGTTAAAAAACGGTTTTATTTCTAAAACTTTTGTAGTTTTTATTTTACACTGAAGTACCCTTTGGACAACTTGTAGATTATTTTAGGGCGCATAATAAAAACGTTTTTAATCCACCTAACAGTGTGATGATACATTTTGTATCACTCTTATCACTCTCTTCATATATAATATAGATAGAGAACATTTATAACTTGATGCTTCGCGATGTTTTTGTTAACACATACTACATGGGATAGTGGCAGCACTCAGAGAATCGTTCAAAGCAGCATAGGACAACATAGTGCTTGAAATCTCAAATGCTAAACCAAATAAATGAATAAGCGGAAAATGGCCCATAAAATAGATATACAAACGAATTATTGCTCTATTGACAACATATCCAAATTCTTCCATCAATGTATTGCGTGGGGAAAACTAAATTTTCCCAAAGAGGTTAAATAAATATATGTTGTGCTAAGCCCGAAATTCGAAAAAAGTTTTTTTGAATCAATTTAAAGTTCTTACTCTCAATAGCGTTCAGCCTTGTTCGTATGCTAGAGTCCATCAAACATGAGGTTGATAAAATGGGGGCAGACTAAATCGGGGCCTGATCAAAACGGGTCTTCAATGTATTATAATTGATAGGCAGTATTCGAAGAAGTTTCTTGGGGACGAGTGTTGAACGACTTTGTTTCTACTTACTTGGAGTCAGTGGCGTGGCCAGAAATTCGATTTGGTGGAAGTTTGATGAAAACTTACTGTCCAAAACGCCATCTTTGAAGTTTTAATATTGTGGAGAAATAATTTTTAAAAAAATTGTAACAGAGTTCGTGTCTTTAGCGAATTTGTTGAGACTATCATTTAAAACAACTTTATTACTGTCATGAAGCGCAGGGAGTATATCAAGTTATAAAATGATATTTACGAAATGTTCCTTAATCTATTTTTTTTAAATCATTTTCTATTGTGAGCTTCACAAACTCAAGCTTTGGATAAAATGTAAATTTTATTATTTATGAACAGTAGAAGAGATTTATCATAACAGTATAGAGATTACTGGGTAGGGAAAGTTATGGAAATTAGAGCCATAGTACTCAAGTGAGAGTAAGGATGTGAAGTAAACAGATCGGAAAACTAGAAGTGGCAGGGTTATTAGAACAGGCTTAATATCGTACGGGCTTAATCTGTGTCTTCTGCTAATGAGGGTCGAGCTTAGGCAGCATAACTACGAACCACCCGAGTTCACTAGCATGTGTCCTGGTACAGGCAGACAAGTCTATCTTTACCGTAACAACCGACCCTGCCACTTCTAGTTTTCCGATCTGTTTACTTCACATGCTTGCTCTCACTTTAGTACTATGGCTCTTATTTTCATAACTTTCCTTACCCAGTAATCTCTAGCTAATTGAATGTCGTTAAAATGTAAAAAAAATGTGACTAACATAGTCGAAATAAAAAAGTAAATTTATAGTAATTGAATTTTTTTTAATAGAAGTGACGGAAGGTTATCGAAAAGTTTCGTGAAAAAGATAATTCCAGTAATGATAATGATTATCCCTAACGGTTTTCGAGAGTTTTTTTATTTGTTCTTTGGCATTAGGATTAGGGATAATAATTCAAATCAAAGATACTACTGGGAAGTTATTTTTAGAAAAAGTCGATATCGAACTAAAGTTTGAACTATGCACGCATGCACTTCAGGATAGTGAGATATCAAGAGCTGAAATTTCAATGCTTACTTCTCATCCGCGTTGGGAATTTGAGTAAACGCTAATGAGTATGAACTGCAAATCTATTCGAAAATTTCTTTTTCGAATTTTTTGACTCAGCACAACATATATAACC
Organism: Topomyia yanbarensis; assembly: GCF_030247195.1. Taxonomy (NCBI): domain Eukaryota; kingdom Metazoa; phylum Arthropoda; class Insecta; order Diptera; family Culicidae; genus Topomyia; species Topomyia yanbarensis. Next base: position 285,501,134 of record NC_080671.1, on the reverse strand, counting down.
ACTTTAGGAAAATTCAGTTTTCGCTACACATTGCATTCGCATTGATTGAAGAATTTATATATGTTATTAACGGAGCATTTGCAATAATTCGTTTTTATTTCTATTATATGGACCATTTTTCCGCTTTTCCATTAAATTGGTTTGACCTTTGAGATTTCTTGCACTGATATTGTTCTATGCTAATTTTAGCGATTCTCTGAGTCCTGCCACTATCCCATGTAGTATGTGTTATCAAAAACATCGCGAAGCATCAAGTTCTAAATGTTCTTAATCGATATAATACCCGAAGAAAGCAATAAGAGTTATAAGAAATGTATCATCACACTGTTAGATGGATTAAAACCGTTTTTAATCGGAATTTAATTATAATTATTGACGCCGAAAGATTTCAAAATGCATGAAACATCGAGATCTTATGTCAAAGCAAAATATAGGAATCTAATCGAAATTTCACAAACCCTCCCGATTTTTTTTTCTGGATCCGATCCGTCCCTCCAAAAATATCTATAATGTAAAATGAATGTTCTGAAGGACCAAATTTTTTAAATAAAAGTTTCCCTTGAGGCCTTGAAGTGTTTTTGACCACCGAATTTTTCTAACGATTACGACTGTGGAGGAGAACAAAACCAAACTTTACCAGTGGATGGGGGCTCCTTCTAAACTGTTCTGAATTTTTGTTTGAATTAAAAAAGATGGGTGGGTAATGTCTGTGACATAACCGGAGTGACACTCATTCGGGCATTTTAATAGGTTTTGGCGCTTATAAGGGTTACTTTGTATGGTAAAAAACATGAGTGTAGAAAGTGGGAGATATATTTCGGACTTTTCATATTTTTTCATTTGATTGATCCAGTGGTTTAATTTGAAATCTGCAACACACAACACATGATACAATTATAACTGGTTAGTAACCTACACCAACACCAATGATATCATGCTGAGAATTCTTCAGCATCCAACGATCTTTAAACTCAGCACAACCATCAATAGTTCTTTTCCGAACCACTATAATTATAATAAAGAATAATTTGAAAATTTCCATTCAAACATGTTATTTCCAATCTAAAGATTCTGTTGAATATCACTAGATTTCAAACATTTCCGATGTGTCACATCGGAATCCATGTTACCCATCCATGTTTGGTTTAATTACTTATTTACTTTTAAAAGAAAATTACTTCTTCTGCAGTTAGTATGCTAGTATTCTCTGTGGAAATACTGTTTGAATTTTATTGAAATATTATGGCAAAACAATGTGTATACTCCTTTGCCGTCTTCTGTGCATAGGATAATTTGGGGAGAGATGCCGCACATTTCTAAAAAGCGGTCCTGCATCAAAGTAAATCATTCAATATATGATGAAATTTGACATAAAAAAAAATCATTAAATTTCAGTGAGCATTTTTAAAAAAAGATCATTGCGGGAGAGGCGGCATGTCTCTGCGGGTGAGGCGTCGCACCGTGATCACAAACTGAAAAATAGTGAACAAAAGTATTTTTTACCTCTCGTTGATGTTAGTGCCTGAAACTTTAAAGAATAAACCGAAGTAACTATTACTCAGATACATATCGCCCGTTTAAATATATAGATAATTGATTCATAATCCTATATGTCACTGTGGATTGTGGATATACCTTATCTAGAACCCGTACCTGACGCAAATTATCATTAAATGTATTAGCTATGTATCCTCCACCATCGAGTGCGGCATATCACTCGTAATTTTGATTGGCATCTCTCCCAATTGTATGGTAGAGATGCCGCACGACGATATTTTCCGACCGTGCTCATGATCAGAATGCCTTCTAAAAGGTCCAATCTATTCAACCGATACATGATTCACAAAAAAATCAAACGATTTGAGAAAAACGAAATTTTAATGTGGTGCTGAAAAAATTTCGGCGCTCTACCCTAGTAACAATTGTGGTTTTATGATAGTTTTATAGCCACTGATAAAACTTAGATTGCACTTGTAGTGTGCTATAAAACTTCAGTTATTACTTGGGCATGATGCAACTAGACGCACAAAATCATTAATACAATTTTCGTGAGTTAATAATAAGGATTATTTTACATATCTAGTGTTGTAGCTCCCCGAAAGACAAACTCACAATATCATATTGCCGTATAAAATTGACCCTATATACGAGATATAGAGAGTGCGGCATCTCAATCGAAATTACCCTACATAGTTTTTTGGGAATATTTTTGGAATTTCTAAATGTTTTTTTTTCTCTCCAATCTGCAACATTTGCTGAAAAAAATGTTGGAAGGCTATTGTGAAAAGCAGTGTGGCAATACTGGTCACTAGATGGAAGGTGAGGGAAAGACGTATATTTATTTTGTTCATACTAGTATTAGCAGCAGAAAGGAATGGAAAGAAGCATGACGCGAAAACGAGCGAGTGAGCGATACTAGTGCATATTCGCGCGACTATACAACGGTCGGTCGGTTTTCCTCATCACTCATTTGACCGTCGTTATGCTACTAGCTAGCATCGGCAATGGCGGAGTAGAAATTTTCGTGCTATGACCCGTGCCAAACAGTTCGTAAATCCACCGGATGGAAAGCTCCCCGAAAGCAGCTTGCAACGAAGGTCGTCCGCAGAACTTCAAAATTGATCTATGCTTCCAGACCTCAACCATTATTATGTCTCCCAAGAAACCAGCATGGCCTATCTATTGTGTCTTTCATAATAAAGTAAACCAATGGTTAGGAAAGCGTGTGTTGTTTTCAAGGAAGTCGTAGCTTAATTTAAAGAAATATGATGCGCCAACAAAAGAGAAAGAAGGACTATCAAATCAAAACTCATCATCAATGGTCGTCTTGAAAAGGGCAGGTTCTGGTTTTCTCGGCACTGTTTCGCCTGCCAACGCCTGACGGCAGAATGGCATGGATATTAGGCAACACACCATCCTGGAAAATGGTCACGCCGGAGAGCAATGTTTTAAAATCCGGTTTTCGTCGTGTGTGCTACCCTCTAATCAGAAATGAAAATAATTGCCTCTGCTAACACAAACAGATTCATCCACCAGCCGTGTTCAGCTCACAAATAATTCCTGGGTAAAAATCAACCAAATTTTGCACACTTTCTCATTGATGTGTATTGTTTACATGCTGTCAAACTCGAAATCGTGTTTTTCGATTCAACGAAAATGGAGGTGAACCAACGCGAGTCGAGAGAACAAATTCTTTCCAAACACTTGGAATTTCTTGACCTGTCGCACCGGCAGTTGGGAAAAATGTTTAAAATTCACCATTCAACCGTCTCCAGAGTGTTGAAGCGGTTCCAGGAGTGGTTGACGTTGGACCACGGCAAAGGAGCTGGAAGAAAACCGGGACCGGAGAACAAAAAGGCGGAGGGAAAGGTGAAGCGGATGATTAAAGCCATTAAGGCATGTCGCAGAGCTACTTCCAGAATGCAAAGAAGAGAGCTGGACTACATACATACAAGGTACAGAACTTCCCAAACCGCGATGAGCGGCAACAATCGACGGCTAAAACTCGGGCACGGAAGCTCTACGAGAAGATGCTGACAAAATATGGTTGCTGTGTGATGGACGACGTATATAAAAGCCGATTTTAAGCAAATTCCGGGGTTGGAGTTTTTCAACGGCAAGAGCAAGTTCTATGTGGACGACAAATTTAAGAAAAAAAAATGTCGAAATTCGCCTCCAAATATCTCATTTGGCAGGCCATCTGCTCTTGCGGACTGAGGACGGAGCCTTTCGTGACAAAGGGCACAGTAAATGGCGAGATCTACAAATCTGAGTGCCTCGAGAAGCGCCTTTTGCCGTTCTTGCAGCAGCACGACGAAGCTCCGCTATTTTGGTCAGATTTGGCATCATTCCACTATTCTAAAAGTGTCCTGGAGTGGTAAGAGGCCAATTCTGTTCATTTTGTTCCAAAGGACATGAATCCGCCAAACTGTCCGGAGCTGCGCCCGGTGGAGCAGTACTGAGAAATGATGAAGCGGGAACTTCGGAAGAGCAAGAAGACAGCCAATGACGAGAAGGACATGTTAAGAAAATGGAAAAAAACTGTGAAACTGGTACCGGATGACACTGTAAAGACTTTTATGGAGGGCATTAAGCGAAAATGCGTTCAATTTTACACTCAAGGCTCCATCGATTAACTTTTCTTTTGATTTTTGAAGTAAATATATGTATAAAACTATCCTAAAATTTTGGTTTGATTTTAAACATTATAAGAAAATTGGCATGACATTTTCGGTGTCGCAATAATTTCGTGTTCGCCCTTTATATTTAAAATTTTTCATCATTTAAGTGTTCGGTTCTGACCGAGATGAGCTGAAATTTTTCGCCATTTCCGAGCAGTTTGCGAATAATTTTTCAAAACAGTTTTTCGTTTTGACAACATTGTTCTACTTATTTTCGACAAAATAGCAAAAAATTTTTTAATTATATGCAGCACAGCAAAAGATATAAGCGTACCAAACCTTACACGACTTTCCTATCGAAATTTTTAAAAGGGCCCGTATATTGAAAGGTAATTCGTTAGTCACGATAAAAATGGAGCTTCATTGAATAAAGGGTTCCGCTGCGGTATTGGTATTTAATTAGCCTACTTTGGGGTCCTTAAAATAATGTCACTGTTGAGTTACTTAGTACTTTGGAATGGTAATCCATGTTTTCATGATCTCACATGGACTACCATTCCAAATATGGGAATACCGACCAATTTTTGGTACCGTAATACCGGTACTGAACAAAAGCCAGTACCGGTATTTTCGGTACCATACTAGGGGACCTGTTTCAAAATATCGGTCTGCAAGATGACTTTTAATTATATTAATTACCTTCTATAAGTTAAACATTACTAGCTCCCGTTGTACTGAACAGTATGTTTAAATTCCTGCTTTATTTTGTCGAAATGAAATTTAATCGATCTTGTACTAAATTTCAATATATTCACATCTAGCGTAAGAGACGTAAAAAATTGCCTTGAGTTTTTTTATTAGCAACATTCTGATAGGTTTTATTATTCTCTGGGTGGCGCGTAATAAGACTATGGTCTAAGTCATGTCTTTGGTTTGCTCTTTAACCTTCATTTATAAAAGAACGAACAGCGATTTAGTAGCTAACAATTTTAGAATTTGTAAACTACTCCAAATGGAGCGATTTGTAATTATTGGTGATCGGAAAATTCAGCAAAACTCCATAGTTTACAGGAAAGCAAGGAGCCTTGGTATGCAGGTCGAAACTAATTTACAGAAATTCAAGAGAGGAGCTGCGAATAAGCTGCTCGGATTTACTACCATTCTCGCTTTGATTTACTGTTAATAGTGTTTCTTACAATTACCATCTGTTGAAGTCGACAAAAGTCGCACCGCTTAGCAGTTATTGATTTCAAAGTGGCCTAGCTTCGAAATAAAAGAAGGTGCCGCATACGAAAAATATTTTCTGTTGAAATGAGTCATGCCATTCCGAATCAATTGAAAACAATAAATATACTTTTTTGATCAGCACAAATCAATCATCTGAGAATAAGGTCATCAATTTGAGCATTCAATTTCACTTTGAAGCTTATTTAGAATTTTAAAAAAAAATATTCGAGTACCGGTACTTTACCGGTACTACCGGTACTGAGGGCTTCAGTACCGTAGTACCGGTTCTCGCCAAAAAGGATCGGTACTGCGAACCCTAATTCCAAAGTATTGATTTGTATTGTCCAGTTTGGAAGTTATGTGTGGTACCAGATGTGATGAAAAATTGACCATTAGACAGAGAGACATGAGACATGGTTATATGAAAAAAATAAAATTTTACTCAGAGTAACTTATTGGGATCCATTTAGCTCCCTCTGCAAATTTTTAGCTCGATCGGTGAAACTATATTTTTGCGCCCACTGTTTAAAGTTTACATGGGATTTCGTATGAGGAAATCGTCTTTTGCAAAATACTCCGTTACTTCCTAAAAATAAATAGTTGTCTTATTTTTATAGGAAATTTATCAAAGAAATAAAGTCTAGAAGACCGCGAAACGATCTGAGGCTTGTTGAAAAAGTTATTAATCAAAAACCGATTGATGCTCTGAAGGTCGATGAAAATTTCACTTTTCATACACACCAAAAAATAATGAAATTTAAACGACATGTAAATTAATACGAATGTAAACCTACAACGATTGAACCAAAAATTTGATTGAAAATTACGTTAAAATCAGTTGGAGCATCAAACAGCATACAATTTTACACTTTCATTCGTGTAATATTACATGTCATTCATTTTACAGCAGTATTCGAGTAAAAATACATTGAAGTGCATTGGTTTTCCGTTTAAAGAAACTGTAATTTTCAATCCACGTGTAAAATTATAATAAAATTCGCTGAAGAAAGCACGACAAATCGTGTGTATTTGTGGTGGAACTTTATTTTACATTTATATTCATGCTCCAAATATGAGCATGAAAATAAACTTAAAATTACAAAATATTTTTTTCTGTGTAGCATCATTGCTGATGACAGTCTAATCAGTGGCGTAGCCAGGGGGGGTTTTGGGGGTTAAACCCCCTCCCCCAAACCAAAATTGATTGGATTGAAAAAAAATGATGCTGACGAATTTAATTTAATATTCCACAAAATATTTTTGGAAAAATATTCTCTGATCACTACATTGAGAACTGTGTTTAAAGCGTCATGAGAACTTTTGGAAAATTATGGGAAGGGGATCTTGTAACTTATCTCTTAGCCAAAATCCCATAGTTGTCAAATTACTTCAATGTAAAATAAAATAACTGTCTGAATTATTATGAGCTCATTTTTGGAAAGATACTTCAAAATATGGATTAGAGTAAATTTTTTGAATAGGAATCTAAATTTGAATAGGTTGATTGCATATAAAACATAAGCTTGTTTACCGAAAACTTACATACATTTCAACATTTGCTGAAAATGTATTTTTTTTAGATTGTGTAGAGTTTAGACAACAATTCAATATGGTTAACAACAAGAATAACATTTCAGAAACTAGTTGAAAGCTGATGTAATTTTGTCTCTAGCAGGTCAGGATCGGTTTTATGAGCATTGGATTTTTGTTGTATTATCAACTAGGGTGATGTGCCTATTATGGCAGTAGAGCCTATTGTGACCCTATTTCGTACCCCTTGGTTTCGAACCAAGTATATGAGATAATGACAATATCGATTTGGCTAAAACAGGTGTGCAAAAAAAGCTCAAGTTATATTCTTTATTTGTTGTGCACATACGTATTCAGAACTATCCACTAAATCCAACTTTTAATTAAAACAAAATCACCTTATTGAAATATCTGCTAATCCGCCTCACTCGCGTAGTGAACCGAAACAGGACGCAACGGCGCTTAGCAAAATAAACACTTTCGAGCCAGCATTTACCGCCTCATATCTCGTTATTCCGGCACAAATATATTAAATATTGCACTGATACATACCTTTATTTTAGCTGGAGAACCTTTTTACGATTATTTCACTTTAAAAGCACTCGTCAAACACTAGAATAGGCCTAGTGTTATAATAGGATAAAACTAAATACGGGGGTTCCTATTATTGGCATGTTTTGCTGATACACTACCACAATCAAAACCAACTTTTTGCATCCATCATACAGAAAAGAATCACCAGTGCGGCCAAACCAAAACATGAACTTGAAAACATAATGTTATGCAATTTCAGGTATAAGTAATCAATTATTTCAAGTTATTCAACTAATTGTTGATCGCAGATATTTTATTTTCATCTGCACATACAATTTGGATCGGGAGGAAGTAATGTGTGATGTGAACTTTATATTCCAGTTGTTAACTTTCGCATGGTTATTTCCTGCATGCGCAGTTCTGGGCGCTCTTCTACTAACAGCTGATGAGTTTCTTTCGTGTGCGTAATGTTTACGTTTGTTTTGATCGGCTGAAAAAAGCAGAATAATTCGTTTTACAAATCACGCGTTGGCGTCCATGATCTGGATACCTAGTTAGAATCGACGCAAATGAAATATGACGCATTGCGTTTCAACTAGATTGTTTTTCGATGAGGTGGAAATCGGCACACCCATGAGGCGATAATTGGAACGTTCAGGTGGGAATAGATGCACAGAATAGAACATTTATTTTCATTTATGCTGAAAATTGAGACAATTCTGCCAAATAAGCATTATACAGATGTTTAAGAAACAGTACACTGATACTTTATTCTGAAAAAGGTTATAGGTAATATGGCTTCTTTTTAAGTTGTTCAAAAAATAGTGCGACCCTCTCCATAATGGTGCCAAAATAGGCTCATCACCCTATATGAATAGCCTCTTAGCAGGATGCAATGAATGGCGTACTAAAATTTTGTGTGCTACGTACTAGTACTGCAAGTTGTGAGGTTGACTAATAAAGAAAAGTAAAATTAATGCTCGATAAATTTTTAACGGTCACGATCACATTCATTCGAAACTGCCAAATTTCGATGTTAAGTAACATTGAAGAATTTCAAAACGTCAAACTGTTCATCTGCTGATAGAATAATTTTGACGGTTAATCCTCCTAGAAGTAATTATAGACAAGAATTACTCTTCAACCAAATTTGGGTCGAGACTTAATGTCTCCAGCAAAGTTTTCGAAAGTGCTATTTCAGACAACTTTGTCAAAGACATAAATATCCCACATATTCAGAGTATCGAAATATAGTAGTAGAAAACCTTTACAACAAGCTATTCTGAAATTACTGTATTTGATAAATCTCTTCTGCGGTAATTAAATAATAAATTCACATTGCGTTCAAGGTGCCTTTGAGGCTTACAAAAAAAATAAGGGAACTGGATATAAAACAAATAATTCCCAGATATTAAAAGGACTCAAAAACACAAAGAGTGATTCCATTTTCAGGAGCTAGCATCAATTCGGCGCAAGCTTAGTCCGCCCACCAAGTTAGTGTCGGATTCTGATGAGATGAAGTCGAAACGTAAGTTTCAGTTCCATCCATCCATAATTTAGTTATAGGTTTTGAGTTCTCAACTCGCAATAATTGTTTCAAACAATTTTATCCGTAGCGCAGAAAAAAATAGTTTTCACCTAAATTTTTCTTCACTAAGAAGAAATATTGCAGGCCCAGTCCATTCAAATCCCTATATGTTGAATTCATGTAGCCTTCATATTTTCAACAAAATTGTTTGAAATGACATTATCAAAAACTTTGCTGAAGGCACCATGTCTCTTAATATTTTTGAAAAATTAATTTACCATAATTACCTCTATGAGAGTTAATCACTAAAATTTATATATCAAAGAAGGCGCTGTTTTATGTTGATAACTTCCAGAAGTTGTCAAACCTTCAATGTCAAGGACTATTATATTACATTATATTATTATTGGCGATAGACAAAATAAAATAATATTGGCTAAAACCGTGACCAAAAGCCATCTCCATCTGTTATTATATTAGGTGATCTTGAACGTTGAACATTTTTAGATCACTTTAAAAGATCGCAATTTTTGACTTCATTGACATATTATACAAGAAAATAATCTATAGAGGTTTGAAAACCCGATCAGAATGAAATAACAGGATTATAACAGAACACAATTTTTGTAACCTATTGTGTTACAAATTAGGTCTCGTTAGTAGTTAAAATAACAGAAATTTATAACAAGTAGCAATGCGAGATATAGTTTTGAAATATTTCTTGTTTGTAGACTGGAATGACATCTGTCAGACTACTTATGTTTTTGAGTTTTCAATAATTTATCCAACTCATATTAAATTTTAGCATTTTTTTAAAAAATTTGCGATTTTCATCAAAACCCTCTCCAAACCAAATTTATGGCTACGCCACTGAGTCTAATTATATACAAAATTTTTAACTTTCTCTTATTATGTACAAAAGAAGCCTCAATTTATCTCTCAAAACCCTTGCCAGGTGGCCAAACAGTATGGATAAATGATTTAAACACATTAAGAGTAAATCAAAACAAAATTTCATATAATTGGACAACCAACAGCAGTGGTGCTAGAAAAAATGATTTTTTTTATCAATCGTCAGAGGATCAATCGGTTTCTGTTTAATAACTTTTTTCTCGAGCGTCAAATCGTTTTGTGGTTTTCGAGACTTTGTTTCTATGTTGAATTTCCTATAAATGTCACATAACGATTTATCTTATGAAGCAATGTTGCAGCTATATCAGGAGACGATCCTTCTTTGCCGGAATAGTCGCACAAAGCAAAATTCAAATTCTCGATAACATAAGGATGTTAGCACCACTATGCGGCCTAAATTATATTTATACACGAAAGCCTTTGAAATGTTCTACAACTTCGTAGAACGTCAGATTGCACTATCTCTTACCATTGTATAGATAGGCGAATTACCTTGAATTCATTTTGCTCACTGGCGCCACCATGTGGTGGAATTTTGCATTTTTTCAAATAAGAGAATAAAGTATTTTTTGCTACTCTACAACTTTGTAGAACATCCAAATGCTCTATCTCTTAGCGTTGTATAGATAGGATCATTCCCTTTAAATTGCTTGGCTCATTACCGCCACCATGCCGAGAAATCCTGAAACTTTCCAGTTAAACCAAAAAATCCTTTTATTTCTCTACAACTTTGTGGAACATCATAACTTTCTATCTCTCGTCGTTTCCGAGATATATGAGTTTTTCCTAACCTTGCCCCACCTTTGCATGTGGGTCACATATATGAGATAAGCGGAGTGCGCCCTTTGCGAATGTTAAGCAGCAGTATCCAACTTTAAACGTTAATAACTCTTTAACGGTTGGTTGGATTGTCTTGCAGTCTTCGACAAACTTGTTCGGCATATCTTCAAAAGCTTAACTCCTTCCTAGGTCCGTGTTCGGAAGTTTACAGCGACCTCTAGGGGCGATAATGTGAACTGTGAGTGTTTCCCCATACATTTTGGCCAAAAATCCCATACAAACTTTAAGCTCGTGGGGGGAGGGGTTAGGGTTAACCGATTTCACTCAAATTTGGACAGTGTCATTTTTTCATGATTTGGAACGACGCTAGGGGGTGTAGGTTGTGAATTTTTTTCTTCATATAAATCATTGTCACCCTAATGAACAGAGAAGCGAATGAGAGACCCAAAGCAACCAGTGCGAAACTGGTTGTATGGTCGAACGGGACCCGAGAATAGCTGTTTTCTTTTCCCGATTTAAAATTCATGGTGAACGCGTGATCTGCGTTCGGTTCTTATAGTAATTCTTAATACTAAAATTACAAAAATCAATCAAAAAACTAAAAATTATTTTCGTCGTGTATGTTATGATTTCATTTTTTTATTCGTCTGAATAAATTTCATTGGTATTTTTTGGAATTGTGGTATGTAAACTATCTTATATTATATAATTTATCCCCATAACTTATATATGTCGTTATCAGAAGTTATCATAACAAATAGTGGGGTCATGCGTTAAAGTAGTGTGTATTGCTTGATCAATGGCTATGGTGGGTGCGACTGCTACAATATGTAGTACTACCACACCAGCACCGAAGTACATCTGGTCAATCATATTTATAATAAACAGCCGGTCCAGTACATTCGTACATTCTAATGAATATAATGTTACGGTATGTCCCGCTGACCCCTTCCAACTCCACGGTCGACCACCTGTCGGTGAAGGACAATTTTGATGTAGTGAGGACCATTTGAAATAGAAGGATAGAAAAAAAGGAAAAAAGGATCGTTTGAAATGGTAGGATAGAAAAAGATAGACGTCATGCACAGATGAGAGGAAGATATAAGAAAAAAATATAGATGAAATTTGTTAGAAGTTGAAAATATAGAACATTGAATTCGTGAACATCACAAGCAAAAATTTAAATCCCGTAAGTAGAACCTACGTCGGAGAGGAATTCTTTTAATCCTTACCCTGAATTATATTCCTTAACAGGTGATAGTAGCACAAGAATACTGTCGGTCAGAACGGACGGTGTCGGATTGTTCAAGTTAAGGTTAGGACAAACGTGGCGTGAATTTGTTCGCCCTGAAAACATTTTGATCCAAATTGTAGCTTTAAACGGGATAGTATTCTACCTGCACAATTGTTGGGAAGAAGAAGGATTACGTATTGAACCGATGTAAGTAGCGTATAAGTTTCATAGGGCATTTCATTAATAAAGCTCCACAGCTTTTAGCTGATTCATGCTGAAAAGCCGTTTATTCAACCCACCCAACAATCTAAAAGATCGTCCAAGATAACCACGAAGCAATGCCGAATTGTACAGGAAGTGCCCCCACCGTGGAAACACACTGTAACCAGTGTAATGAACCTGACACGGATCGGATGGTAAGCTGTTGTCACTGCGATTCGTGGTGGCATTTTACCTGTGTAGGTGTGAACGACAGCATTGATGCGACAGACTGACCATTTACATGCCCAAACTGTCAGAGACGACCGCAACTGGAATACAAGCTAGGCAGGACGGCATGCAGCAACCAACTAGCATTAACGAGGGTATTCTAGAAGCAGCGTTGGCAGGTACTTCGTTAGGGCAGTCAGGGTTTGAGCCAACGTTAGGGGGTATTATCGGTCGAGCCGAAAGCACAACAGCGCCAATAGTTGGTAGAGGTCAGGCTAACATTTTCTCGATTACCTCCGCGCTCACCGGGCCTAGCAAAGGCATCGCAAATATAATCCCCAAGCAGCATGCTTTCCAAAACTATCCCTTTCCTCTCACCCAGCCTCCAGCAGGCAATTCGTTTGTCATTCCGCGAGTCGGTAATCCGAATTTTGCACTCGACCACAGTGAATCAAGATAGTGCAGGCCCGAGAAGAGGTCCAGTGACAGTGGAAGAATTACTGGGAGAAGAGTATTCCCAGTCGTACGCCGGCAACCGTTACCGTCAGTGATCCCCACTGAGCAAAGGTTTTCGAGAAGGCAGACGGTGCCACCAGGGATCCAATTGGGACCGCAGGAGCAACCACGGTTTGTGGAGTTCCAGGCTAGTGCGCAGCAACCTCCGTTGCATGACGAGCAGGCGTATTGGGGACCGACACCGCGACAATTGGCGGCAAGACACGTGATGAACAAGGAGTTGCCAATCTTTTCTGGTAATCCGGAGGACTGGCCGCTATTCATTAGCTCGTACGTTAATTCTACTCAGACGTGCGGGTTTTCGAACGAGGAAAATTTGGCGAGGTTGCAACGGTGTTTGAAGGGGCACGCACTTGAATCGGTGCGGAGTCGACTGTTGCTACCGGCGAGCGTCCCAAATGTTTTAGCTACGCTGGAGACACTTTATGGTAAACCGGAATTGTTGATCCATGCGTTGTTGCAGAGGATCCGAGGGGTGCCTGCGCCAAAACAGGAAAGACTAGATACGCTAATCGGTTTCGGTATGGCGGTGCAGAATTTTTGTGATCATCTGGAAGCCGGGAGGCATGAAGCGCATCTCAACAATCCGATGCTACTGTTCGAGTTGGTAGAGAAGCTTCCAGAACATATGAAACTGGACTGGTCGCTATACAAGCAGCGTTGCGGGGAAGTGAACCTGCGTTCTTTCTCGCAGTATATTATCAGGAGTTTTTTCGGCTAATCAGTCATAAATTAGACAGCGAAAACAACAATATTGCTTTTACTTCCAACGTTTTAATGGATTTATTCCACCTTTATCAAGGATTAAAAACTTTGTGTTTTCTTGTGAAGTGTAATGTTGTGGTAAAACATGAACTGTCCTAATGTATACGCGTCATCTAATAGTGCTATTGTTCGCATATTCATGCACCTACTGTATTTTTTGAAATTTTTCTGCGTTTGAAACGATTCTGTTTCGCGGGTAGAGAACGAGGGAAAAAGCGCTATATTCGATCTGGTAACTGTACTGAACTTGACGGTTGTTCCAGTATATGCAGACGCTGGTGCGAGCGGCATCCGACGTGACCGTGAACTATGATCCTAGGCCGCAACCTGTACAGCAGCAGCGAATAGTGAAGGAGAAAAACGGAAAGGACAAAAACTTCTGCGGAACTCACTCAATGATGGATTCTTCTTTGATGGCGACGAACAAAGAAGCAGCTGGCGTTACGACGCGCCCATCAAGCCCAGCGTGTTTCATTTGCAAAAACCCGGGGCATCGGGTAAAAGACTGCTCAGAGTTCGACAAGAAAACGGTCGATGAACGCTGGGAGACAATACAGAAACTCGGCTTGTGTCGGCTCTGTCTTGGAGCACACGGAAGGCGCCCCTGCAAGAATCGCAAGCAATGCGATATCGACGGATGTCACCGACGACACCACTCCTACACTCCAAACGGGACACAAATGAAGCCCAACAGGCCAGGGAAAACGGAAAGACGCCAGGAAATGGCTATAAGAAGTTTGGGAACCAATTCGGCGAAGAATGGGTCCAGGCAAGAATCGAGTGAAGCTAAGCCAAGTAATTCCAAATCTGTCACCAACCATCATTCCGCTGGGAAGACTATGCTTTTTTGTATTATTCCAGTGACTTTGTATGGGAACAATCGATCTGTGTCCGTGTACGCTTTCTTGGACGACGGCTCGGAGAGAACGCTGATTGACGAAGAGTTGGTAAAGGACCTTGGAGTTGTAGGAGATCCGCAACCATTGTGCTTGCAGTGGACGACGAACGGGAAGAGTTCAGAAGCTAATTCTCAACGGGTCACATTGGAAATAGCAGGACGGTCAGGGGCATCCAAACATTCTTTGTCGGACGTGCGCACCGTAAGCAAGCTGGACTTACCACGACAATCCTCGCGGTACGCGGAACTCGCAGAAACCTTTCCGTACCTAAAGGGCCTACCGATCGATGATTCCGATCAAGTGGTACCTCGCATCCTCATCGGAAACGACAACGCTAACGTTACATCGACACTCAAGCTACGAGATGGCCGACCGGGAGAGCCGATAACAGTAAAATCACGTTTGGGATGGACGGTTTACGGATCCAACCAGGACAAATCAGGGGATATCGTTTATAGTTTCCACATATGCTAGTGCCAGGAGGCCGAGCAGACCCTACATGAGCTCGTGGAGAAGTTTTTCTCAGTCGAGAGTCTGGGTATAATGGAAGTCGCCCATCCTGAGTCCGCGGAAAATCAACGAGCTAATCGGATCCTGATGGAAACTACTAAGCGGGTCGGACAGCGATTCGAAACTGGGCTTCTCTGGAAGTACGATAGCTTCGAGTTCCCGGACAGCTACCAGATGGCGGTTCGACGACTGCAGTGTTTGGAAAGGCGTATGCAGAAGGATTTACTCATCGGCGAAAGTGTGAGGAGACAGCTTTCTGAGTATCAAGCGAAAGGGTACATACACAAAGCGACCCGGAAGGAGCTCGATGATTCAGATCCACGGCGTACGTGGTACTTGCCTTTAGGAGTGGTCATCAATCCCAAGAAGCCGTCCAAAGTTAGCATCTTCTGCGATGTAGCGGCCAAAGTGGATAGAGTCGCACTCAACACGATGCTGTTGAAAGGGCCGGATCTGCTAAATACGTTGCTCAATGTTCTATACGGATTCCGGGAGAAACGGGTCGCTCTGTGCGCGGATCTGAAGGAGATGTTTCACCAGATTCAGATTAGGCGAGAAGATCGACATGCGCAACGACTGCTTTGGCGAGATGATCCAACACAAGCCCCCGATGGGTATTTGATGGACGTCGCAACGTTTGGTGCAACGTGTTCACCGCGTTCGGCACAATTCGTGAAGAATTTGAACGCTAAGGAGCATTCAAAACAGTATCCAGTTGCAGCCGACGCAATTATCCGGAAGCACTACGTGGATGACTACTTGGACAGCGCTGACGACGTTGACGAAGCGGTGAAGCTGACACACGAAGTCAAACTGGTCCACTCTCTCGCACGGAAAACCCCGCAATCACAAAAAATGAATATTGCAATTTTTGATTTTTGTCTGGACTGTTTCAACTAAAAATTGTTGATTCAACTAACTGTCCTGTTGATTTTCGCATCATCAATTGGCTGAATAAATTAGTTGTTTTTGAAAGCTGTCAGTTTTCAGAAAATAAAGACAGCAAAAAGGAAACAAAAATTTGCAAATTTTATTTAACCATTTCTTTAGTTGAAAAGGATACGTCAATTTTCTCGCTATGTTCATTTTGTAAAATTTTTGAGGCTAACATAAAAGAGCTTGATTTTGAAGTTTAGATTAATAAACCAGTTATAATACTTAGAAGTGCCTACCTAATTTAGTGATATATATGTGAATTTATGGAAGTATTTTTATATAATACATCAGGTAGACAACAAATTGCATGATTCGACTGATGTTCGAACGTGAGCAAATCTTCTGGAACCAGGTGTGTATGTTTCATGTGTTTTTACAAATCAGCCATCCAATTTTCTCACATGTTAACAAATGTTAGACATTAGAATAGGACATTAGTCTCCATCAGTAAATTGATCTGTATATTCTATCATTGCATAAATAATTGTTCCATGCAAATAGAGAATCTAGTGGAACATGGAACCATAATTCGTATAGAAAGATTGACTTTCTATACTTTTTATAAAATAGAATAATTGTAAACGTATTGGCGCTGAACAGTGTTAATATTTATATTTTCTAGTGATACAACGCGTTTGGATAAATCAAGCCATTGATATGATAGCAATAAACTTCTTCGAAGATAATTTGGCTTTTTATTACTGGGTAATAAATCCTCCTTATAATTAACAAAATCGTTAGCTGTTACAACTGGTTGGGATATTTTTCAATAATACAATTGATTGAAACAACCATCTTGGTTTTTAGTTTCAACACGCACCAATCTTGAAATCAACAATTATATTAGTTGTTACAACTGTTTGGGAATTATTCCAATATTACAATTGACTGAAACAACCATCTCGGTTTTCAGTTTCAACTCGCACCAATCTTGAAATCAACAATTATATTAGTTGTTACAACTGTTTGGGAATTATTCCAATATTACAATTGACTGAAACAACCATCTCGGTTTTCAGTTTCAACTCGCACCAATCTTGAAATCAACAATTATATTAGTTGTTACAACTGTTTGGGAATTATTCCAATATTACAATTGACTGAAACAACCATCTCGGTTTTCAGTTTCAACTCGCACCAATCTTGAAATCAACAATTATATTAGTTGTTACAACTGTTTGGGAATTATTCCAATATTACAATTGACTGAAACAACCATCTCGGTTTTCAGTTTCAACTCGCACCAATCTTGAAATCAACAATTATATTAGTTGTTACAACTGTTTGGGAATTATTCCAATATTACAATTGACTGAAACAACCATCTGGGTTTTCAGTTTCAACTCGCACCAATCTTGAAATCAACAATTATATTAGTTGTTACAACTGGTTGGGAATTATTCCAATATTACAATTGACTGAAACAACCATCTCGGTTTTCAGTTTCAACTCGCACCAATCTTGAAATCAACAATTATATTAGTTGTTACAACTGGTTGGGAATTATTCCAATATTACAATTGACTGAAACAACCATCTCGGTTTCCAGTTTCAACTCGCACCAATCTTGAAATCGACAATTATATTAGTTGTTACAGCTATTTGATGAGCTGATTTGGATGGTGTGTGTCTTTGCTAACTGACAGCATCACATTTTCAACTAGATGATTTAGTTGTTTCAGCAACTGTTTTGTTCATTCAAAAACAAAAATGAAAGTTTAGAAAAATCAACAATCGTTTAGCTGTACCAAATTTTAACCAATCGATTTCAGAAATTCGACTAATATATTAGTTGCTATGCGATCGGGAGCGTTTCCGTGCGGCGGATTCCATCTGCGGAACTGGCTTTCAAATTCCACTGAGGTTCTCGCACGGGTCGGGGAGAGAGACCCAGTCACAGAAAAGTGTCTCCAACTGGACAAGAACAGCTCAACCGAACGCGTGATCGGGATGTACTGGAAGCCGGTCGACGATGTCTTCACGTTTACAACGACGCTAGCGGTGGGTGCGGAGCATCCAACTATGCGCCAGGCACTGCGAGTAGTGATGAGCCCATTCGATCCGGCAGGATTGTTGTGTTTTTTCCTCATACACGGCAAGGTACTAATCCAGGAGCTGTGAAGGGCGAAGACGACATGGGATCAACTGATTCCGGAGGAGTTACTTTGGAAGTGGATGCGGTGGACGAGTTTGTTCAAACATCTGGACCAGATTAGCATTCCGCGTTGCTACTTTCCGCAACGTTCGGTGAAAGATATCTTGTCGCTGCAACTGCATATCTACGTGGATGCTAGCGAAGAAGCTTATGCGTGTGTCGCTTACTTTCGGGCGGTATTTCCGGATGAGATTTCTGTTGCGTTAGTCGGTGGGAAATCCAAGGTGGCTCCACTGAAGGCACACTCCATCCCACGGTTGGAGTTGATGGCAGCGGTAATCGGAGTACGCTTCATGAAGACCATCCTCACTGGGCACTCGCTGGTAGTCGAGAAGACAGTGTTATGGTGTGACTCTAAGACGGTGCTGGCTTGGATAAATTCAGATCATCGAAGATATCGCCAGTTCGTTGCTTGCCGAGTGGGTGAGATTTGTCAAAGTCGGAGGCGAAGCAATGGCGTTGGATATCATCGAGAAAGAACGTCGCCGACGATGCGACAAAGTGGGGAAAAGGGTCGTGTTTGTCCTCAGGCGGCCGTTGGTTCCGTGATGATAACGATTTATATTTGCCAGAAGATCAATGGACCGTAGATGCAGATTCAGTCGGCGCGACGACCGATGAAGAGCTGAGGTCGTGTTTGGTGCACAAGGAGGTTATCGTACCACCACAACTTGTGAGGTGGGAGCGATTCTCGAAACTGACGCATTTGTATCGATCGGTAGCACATGTTCATCGCTACGTACAAAATCTACGGCGAACGGTAAAACGAGAGACTCAACTGGACGGACCACTCACTCAAGAGAAATTATCAACGGCCGAAACCACAATCTTTCGTTGGGTGCAGTGTGGACAGTATCCGGACGAAGTGGCGACTTTGTCAGCAATGCGGGACAAGCAGCCGGGACAACAGGCGCGGCTGGAGAAAACCAGCAAAATATACAAACTGTCTCCGTACTTGGACGAAGCAGGTGTTATTCGTTCTGATGGAAGGATATCTGCTGCGACCGTTGCCGCGTTTGACACTAAGTCTCCAGTAATATTGCCGAAGGCCCATCCAGTGACTAGACTGCTGGTTGAATGATACCACCAACGATTTCTTCACGCCAATGGCGAGACTGTCGTGAACGAAGTGAGACAGCGTTTCCACATATCGCAGCTGCGCCCGTTCGTGCGTAAGGTGGCTAAAGAGTGCGCCGTGTGTAAAGTCAAGAAGCCAGGTCTGGCGACACCCCGAATGGCTCCACTCCCGGCGGCCTGGTTGCAGGCGTACGTACGTCCATTTTCCTACGTAGGCGTCGACTATTTCGGGCCGATCGGCGTGCGGGTGAACCGAAGTATTGCAAAACGATGGGTAGCTCTGTTCACGTGTATGACCACACGAGCAATCCATCTCGAAGTCGCTCACACACTTTCAACGGAATCTTGCAAGATGGCGATCAGGCGTTTCATCGGACGCAGAGGAGCACCTGTGGAGATCCGCAGCGACAGGGGCACAAATTTCGTGGGATCGAGCAACGAACTTAAGCAGGAGATGGGCAAAATCGAGCGCCAGCTTGCCGAAATGTTCACCAACGCGAACACGAAATGGGTGTTTAACCCACCTGGATCACCTCACATGGGTGGCGCCTGGGAGCGTCTAGTGCGGTCGGAAAACCGCTCTTGCTGCAATGGAGTCTTCTCGAACGCCGAACGAAGAAACGCTGGCAACGTTGCTAGTGGAAGCTGAGAGTGTGGTCAATTCGAGACCGCTAACATATATCCCTCTGGAGACGGCGCAACCGGAGGCTCTAACACCGAACCACTTTCTTCTAATGGGCTCGAGCGGCGTAACGCAGGCTCCGAAGACGCTTACGGATCCAAGACAAGCCTGCAGGAACGACTGGAATCTATGCCGTACAATGGTAGATCAGTTTTGGCGCCGGTGGGTGCGGGAATATCTTCCTACCATCGCACGTCGTACTAAGTGGTTTGAGAAGACGAAACCGATCGAGGTAGGAGATTCGGTGATCATTGTGGAGGAGAAGATACGCAACGGATGGATTCGAGGACGTGTAGCCAAGGTCGTGGTGTGCCGAGATGGGCGAGTTCGCGATGCCGTGGTGCAGACTCCCGACGGAATGGTGCATCGACCTGTAGAAAAGCTGGCGCTGATCGACATAGAAAAGGTGGGGCTTCAGCCGGGAACAGCAGAAGGTAAAGCTGAACCGGAGATAGCTGACCAGCCTTACGGGTCGGGGAGTGGTACGGTATGTCCCGCTGACCCCTTCCAACTCCACGATCGACCACCTGTCGGTGAAGGACAATTTTGATGTAGTGAGGACCCTTTGAAATGGAAGGATAGGAAAAGGGAAGAAGGACCGTTTGAAATGGAAGGATAGAAAAAATTAAAGGGTTGTGTACAGGACACGACCACAGTGACATTAAAAATGTAGCTTTTTTTAAGAGCGTGCAAATGAATTTTATCTATCACACATATCGACTCACGTTCTTGCTCACTCGCCTATTTTCATATGTTACAATTTGCTATATACCCTCCCCATTAAAACATAATTAATTGAAGGTCATTTAACGGTAACCTATTATTACAATTAATCAAGTATCTCACTAGGTGATTGGCATTATTTGGCTGATCCATCTAGTAAAAATAGACTGGTCTGTCCAGAAAATATATTCAAAAGAAAAGTTCCATATTGAGAACTGTGATGAGGAAGCTCACGCCCGCCAACGGAAACATACAGATTCTCCATGAAATATGAAATTTCATTTTCCATTTAAATTTTCAATAATGTACTAATGAACTTAAGTAAACAATCTTAAGGTTAAGTATTTCTTGATCGATTGGTGGTTGAACAAATGAAATTATTTTATAATTTACATTGTTATACAACGTTCGCACTACCGGTTAAAACGGGTTTTTATGCTATCTTGGTGACATTTTTCTTGTTGCTAATTATTAAAACGTGTTATAACTCTGTAGTGTAAACATTGTATTATTAAACCAATTCTGCAGCGTTTTATGTTATATAGGTGTTTTATGTAGTAATAGGACTGACATAATTATATCTTCAGTACAGCGGTTTGTTTCATAATTTAAAACAGATTTATTTTAAAATTAAAATTGGTATACTTAACCGTTCTATTTGTTGTATGCTTTGAAACGCGATTAGAACTGTGTTTTAAATACATAGGGCAGGACAAATACTCTTAAGACATGGCTTGAATTTTAATCGAAAAAGAACACCCGCTTAAACTGCTGCTGGGGCGGTAAGTTCTGTTTTAAAATTTTCCGTTTTGTACAGTACGAAACAAAAGTGTTTGAAATTATGAAACAAAAAGTTCTGCTAGGAATGTGATTGTTTCCGATGCAATTACAGGTTTTTTCAAGTATTGCAAAATTCGTTATTCAATCTGTTGAATCTTATTGTTGTAAGGAGATTCTTTGATTCCCACGGATACTGAGTATGTGAATTTGCCTACGGGTCCGCCACCCCCCTTTTGGCCCTTTATTCAGCGGTATGTTGAACGCAGAATGGTAACGAAATTGGAGCATACTGTTAAGTGGAGCCGCATGCAGAGCAAGACTCAAGCTAGGATGGTGGCTACCAACATACATTCATACATCATGATAAATACAAAAATGTGTCTTAAAATACAAAAATTTTAAAAATACTTTAAACTAATTTTGTTCAAAAATAAGATATTTTTACAAAAGTAAAAAAAAAACTAAAATTCAATGGACAAAGTTTAAACGAAATATTTGTTTTTAGGATAAGTCCAATACATTCAAAAAATCCATAATTCCCTGGAATTTATAATTCTTTTCTTAAATTACCGAACATAAAATGGGAAGAAGCATCCCCTAACAAATGGAAAGAAGCGTTCCCTACGTGGACATCGTGGGAGATAGGAGTACACAGATTGTCCACACTTGTTCACGGAGGGGGAGGAGGGGGTCAAAAACCAAGGTATTTTTGCCCACGTGGTATATGAACGGCCCCCTTTTTTAGCCTTTATTTCCACTGCGTCTATTTTAAGGAAACGGCCTTTTAGTATTCCTGTTCCAGTGACACAACCGATTCTAATTATTTTTTGCAATCACATGTTTGCCGACTAGAGTTTTAGAGAAAATCGCGTTTTTGATTTGAAAGTGCCACGAACAATTGAAAAATATAAAAATAAAAAAAACTGCCATCATGACATGTTTGTAAAAAATGTGTCTATTTTACCGAATTAACCAATTGAGACAATTTATTTTACTTCCTTGTAACATTTCTTGATGTTCCTGTAAATATTTACAATACTGCAATTAATGACAGAGTAATTCTAAACGTCGAATTTTTTAAATAGGTTTGAACACCAGGATAGAAATTTTCAGTAGTATTTACCCTGCAAACACTTATAAAGCACTAAATATTATTATTCTTACTGGTTCAAAATACACAGAAAAAAATATTTTGTTATTTTAAGTTTATTTTCATGCACATATTTGTAGCATGAATATAAATGTAAAATAAAGTTCCACCACAAATACACACGATTTGTCGTGCTTTCTTCAGCGAATTTTATTATAATTTTACACGTGGATTGAAAATTACAGTTTCTTTAAACGGAAAACCAATGCACTTCAATGTATTTTTACTCGAATACTGCTGTAAAATGAATGACATGTAATATTACACGAATGAAAGTGTAAAATTGTATGCTGTTTGATGCTCCAATTGATTTTAACGTAATTTTCAATCAAATTTTTGGTTCAATCGTTGTAGGTTTACATTCGTATTGATTTACATGTCGTTTAAATTTCATTATTTTTTGGTGTGTAGTTCGACGCAGGGTTCTCGCAGTAAATTTACAATAAAATTTCAGATAACAATAAATTTTACTGGCCAACGAAAAAATGATAAATCCCCATTAAATTTGACTGTTTCTGAGAAAAAAATGTACGGAAAATAATTGATTTTTAAATGTTACGATACAAAACCATTGCCCCCTCCCCCTTTCAAGCGTAAAATATACCATGTGGACAAAAATACCTCGGTTTTTGACCCCCTCCTTCCCCTCCGTGGACAAGTGTGGACAATATGTGTACCCCTATCCCCCGCGATGTCCACGTGGACCTCTCTTCTCATTTTTTATTCGGTAATTTAATAAAAGAGTTTTGAATTCCACGGAATTATGGATTTTTTCAATGTATTGGACGTATCCTAAAAACAAATATTTCGTTCAAAGTTCAAGTTTTTTTTAATTTTTGTGTTCATAAGACACAATTTTGCATTTATCATTATAACGCAAACAGAAAATAATATATCAAATCTTGTATTGGATCGTGTATCAAGTTATCAAATCCAAAAACATTAATGGAGATTGGCGAAATTACAGAATATTGGATCAAATGCTTTTGAGGGCAAAATGGTTACAGAAAGGTCAGTTGCAGAACTGCATGTGCGATTTAAGTGTTTCTCACTATTGGGAACTAAATTGGATGAAAAGAAGCAAGCGCTTACGCCAATGAGGGTGCAAATTTGTCTTTCCTTCTAAAATGGACAATTCTATATAATATATTATGTTATATTAGGCCATTGCAAATCTTTTTTAAAAATTATGTCGCTGAAAAAATCAGGGGGCAAATAATTTTTTTTGAAATAATCAAAATTCAAAAAATTGTCCCGTTTTATAGAGCAACAATAGCTTCCATAGAATTTTGCTTTTCGTAACTGAAAACTATTGTGGTAGTTTTAGAAATTACCATCCCATGATAATTTTTATTTTGACCATTCTCGGGTAAATGTGAATTTTAAATGAGATCATCGATCCAGTTCAACATCAAATGAAACGTTTGCTGGTCGCGGAAGGAAGGACCCATCTGTGTATTATCAAACGAAAATCTCATGGAAAGGCTAATACAGACCGACTTCTGAATCGATTCCATTTTAAACGCAACAGTCGATAGAGACATAATCGATCGTTGCATTCGAAAATAATTTCGATAAGGAAACAATCTGAATTCAAATCAGACTGGCGATTTATATGTGGTTCAATATTCAATATACATGAGCTTTACCGAAAAGTTTTTGACAATTAAAGATTTCATATGGGATTGTAGTGTTCATACCGTATCTCTGCAGCCATATATGAGATTCTTATGAACTTGATCAGATCAAAATCTGCTACCAAACCTTCCATTTAAGACTAAGCTTGTGAAAATCGAATAAGTCGTTTTCCAAGAAGCCAAAGAGACTGAAATATTCCAAGAACCAGAAACATGCGAAGTTTTCGAGATAGACGCTGGAATCAAAAGAACTTTGTCTGGCCATCAGCGATCAAGAATGCTCTAGCAAAGCTAAATATAGATCTTACAAATAATGGTATCATCGGCACTTACCGCAGGGGAAACCGGCAATCCATTATCGATGTCAATTTTTGTAGCCTTGGAGTGACCGGAAAGATGGACTGAAAAGTGTGCGAGGATATATCCACAGCGACCACCAAGCGATCTGGTACCGCATTGATAACAGGACTACACATGAATATGAATATGTGGGAGATATATAAACGAGTGAAGATGGAAAACAGCGATTTTGCACAGGAACGTGTCCGTCGATGAACTTGAATTTGAGGGTATCCTCTTCAACCTAAATGCGAACGAGTTCACGGCACTACTAACAAGGGCGTGTAATGCGACCATACCAAGGGATGGGAAACCGAGAAACGGTAGCCGGGTGCAATACGACGATTATCGATCTACGTATAAGTTGCCTCCGAGCTTGGAGAAGAAGTCGGAGATCACTTCGGTTTCTCATCTCGCTCAGTTCATAAGGTAGAAATCGCTTCGCTGCAATAGCAGGGCAAATAATCAAATTTACTCGCGCGACGCTTGGTCTATTTGCAAAGGCAAAAATTGATTCCTTCTGCTTAGTGTGTGAAACGTGAACAAACAATGAGTGACAATGCACAGCAAAAGTATATCACGATGCGGGCAAACTGTGTTGCTGTTGACTACACGAAATATCCGGCAATACCATCAATTCATTAAGGGGAGCAAATGTTGAAGGTGAACTTGAAGTTCAACGTAGCTTGCGGTACTTTATGCGGTGCAATTCCACCATTTACGTCATGCGGTACTGAATATGTTAAAAACATTAGTCAAGCAGAATCATTCGCTTCCCAGAACAACATGAAACACGTCATCGAATGTAATGACATTTTATACAGTATCCCAACGTATATAGATGTTGACAGTATTGAAATAAAGATACATGACATGGCACCACGTACTAGTTCTTTCGCTATCAAACAAATCCTGTCAAAATACGGAGAGGTGAATAGTGTTAAGGAAGATACTTGGAGGAACTTCTTCCCAAGACTCCGCAACGGCGTTCGTGTGGTGAGAATGCGTCCGACAAAACCTATTCCCTCTTACTTGACTTTCACATGCAAATCACCTCATGGTGTTGAATATTCTCAACGAATACTAGTCACGCACCCAGGACAGATTCCTACCTGTCAATATTGTGATCATCCGCGTGCACCACGGGAAACCTTGCGTAGAGAATGCTAAAGAAATTCCACCTGATACGACCAAAGCCGGTATACAATCATCGTATGTTAAACCACAACCAGTTGGTAAACCAACGACTGCAGACCGGGCATTCACAAGCACCAGCTCAACAACGATCGGCCCCAGTACCACTAAACCAACTGCCATTACCAACATCGAAGTAACAACGATTACAGCAAATGTTTCCAAACCAACAACCAACACCACCAATAAGGAATCTAATACCGATGAAGAAGGATTTACAATAGCGACCCGTAAGCACAAACAACAAATAAGAACATCCGACGATGAGCAAGATGAATGCAGTACCGATGATGACATGGACGTAAACGAAAACGCGAGAGAAGACGGACCAAATGACCCCCAAGGTGCGCTCCACGGCTCAGTTGTGCTAACGCATTGAGCCGTGTCAAATATATTTAAAATTAAAACAGAAATCAGAAAGCTCAAGGGAAGCGAGCTGCAAGAACCGCTCTTAACAAAGCAGTCAAGCTGTATAAGAAAGCCTTGCCACAAAGCCAACGCGAATTTCCTTAGGAGAGACCTACAAAGTTGGCATAACAAAGATAAAAAGCTCAGCTGCACCACCTGAAAGGTGCCCGGAAAAGATGGAGGTCAC
Organism: Topomyia yanbarensis; assembly: GCF_030247195.1. Lineage (NCBI taxonomy): Eukaryota > Metazoa > Arthropoda > Insecta > Diptera > Culicidae > Topomyia > Topomyia yanbarensis. The sequence continues at coordinate 285,474,881 of NC_080671.1, read as the reverse complement.
CATCGAAAGGTTTTTCCCACAACATTCTATTTTCGCCGTACAGTGAGGAGGATGATCACAAAGATGAATATCTATTTACCAACAAAATCGAGATGGCGAAAGCCATAAAAGTGAAGTGATACATGAGAGCCCGGATATGTTCAAAACGATCCGATAATTGGAAGCGACAAAAGCTGATGTTGCTTCCGATGCCGGGACAACATGGAGATCTTTCAGCGTAGTCAATATATCCCTTGGTAATGTTAGAGAGAAGGAGTAATCCTGAACAAGCTAACGAAGTACGCGGACCGTGAGAACGGCATCTCATGTAATTCCTTATAGGCAGGTCTACAGTGAAATCCATCCAAACGTTTGTGGGAGCTTTGGAGACAGCAGAGATAAGGATATCGTTTTTGCGTGGTGGTTCCCTTAGACGTGAAGAATGCTTCAATAGTACTAGCTGGGAAGCAATCGCCCATTCGCTGTACAGCATGAGTAACTCTGCAGGATATTATAGAGCTACTTTCAGTACCGAACACTGATCTACGAGACAGACAAGGGAGAATCACAACTACAACTGACGTTCCTCGACTCGACGCTGTGGAACGCAGTGTACGATGGAGTATTGAAGCTGAACCTTCCCAGAGATATAACGATTTTCGGCTTCACGGATGATGTGGTGTTCCAAGTCATCGGACAATCGCTAGAAGAGGAGACACTCGACACGGAGCCCATCATAAAACAGAGTTGGTGATGACTAGCAGCCGAAAGACAGCGCGGTCGGTAAATATATCATTGATTTGAACTTTTAAAGTTACGATGATTATGTTAAGGGGAAGGCTGTGAGAGCAACCACAGCTTTGCTTGAGGCGCCAGTGTACTGGGCACCACGAACCAGCTGGAATCGCCGGACCGAAGCATGTGAGCAGACTAGTTTCACCGTCAGGGACAAGATCGAGTAGGTCGAGTGAAGCACCAGCGGTGGGTCGTCGAGTTTCCAACGAACCGGAAGCAGCGAACCAGAAGCTACGCTCCATCCAGTATCGCCGAACCGTCCTCGCCAAGTACTGGTTGGCCCTTTGAGTAGGATTTATGGACTATGCGAGAAGATTGCGACAAAACTGGGAGCTAAATGACTTAGGCAACAGGCATCGGTATCGGGAGAACTTCCGACGAGGAATTGAGATGGCTCGCGAAAATATGAACTAAATAGTTCACAGAAACGGGAGCCAAATGGCTAACGGAAGTTCACCACTGCGATTAGCCGGATATGTGTTCGGAGCTAAACCGCTCTAATGTATCATTTTGTCTTAAGACTGAATCAGCCTCCCCACGATATAACACTTCGATGCAGTCTCGTGGAACAAAAGGAAGGAAGAGAAGTAAGGACTATTAGTAGCGGTTACGCACAAAAGTGAATCCCACCTAGAGCCAAAGCACTTTTGAAGCTATTTAACCATACTATAAAACATACAGACATTTTCAGATATCGACGAACTGAATCTAGTGGTATATGACACTCGACACTCCGGGTGTAGCTTAAAAAGTCGAATTTCAGAGTGATTGCACAGTCTTCCTTATATGAAAAAGGCAAAAAATGAACTGATGATTGCTATACATTTCATAAATCCGTACGACTATCAAATGAATTTATCTGATGTGGCTACCTACTGCGCAACAAGATGGAGAAAATTGCAAAGATTTCGAAGATGTACACGGAACCGAGCCGAATTACTATCATGTACCAAACAAACAAATCTACAAGTCTTCAAGCACAAGCGATAAACCAAAGCTGATGTTTCCACTAGAGTTCGAAAAAGTATAGTATGCACAGGATGTACGTTCGCCAGGCTACTGTATACGAAATACGCAATAGAAAAAAATATCAGAGAAAACCATATCTGAGATGAATAATTCCATTGACGCACACTATACCTTTGGATTCATTCCAGAATGTTTTCCAAAAGTCCATAAGTGAAATGTTGCAATCCTGTTTCTGTACATTGTTATCAAGCAGGGTCATCTTTGACCGATTTTCATGCCTTGTGTGTAAAGACCGGTCCATGTGCCGCCACGACGGAACGAAAACTATTCATGCAACCAAAAGTTAATACCTTAAAGTACTCTTAAATGTTTACATTAAGTTCTTAGAGAACTTTCAAGCTTTTATTGGGAATTTAAAATTGCACTATTGGGAAAATTATTTAAAACGAAAACTTTAGCATCCCTTTCCTATGTGAACTTTTGATTGATTCAGTAATGTTTGCTTGAATTTTTCTAGTAAAACAAATAGCTCAACCCCGCTATACGAAATCACCCTGCGGAAACGTCCACGAGAACAATCGAAAGAAAATGCAAAAAGAAAAAAATGTGTTTATTAAAATAAATATTTATTTTTTGTTTGCCCCTCCCCCCCCCCCCCCCCCTTCAGAAAAAAAATTGTACTTGGACATAATTTTTAAAAAAGATTTGTAATGGCCTTATATTATATTATATTATATTATATTATATTATATTATATTATATTATATTATATTATATTATATTATATTATATTATATTATATTATATTATATTATATTATATTATATTATATTATATTATATTATATTATATTATATTATATTATATTATATTATATTATATTATATTATATTATATTATATTATATTATATTATATTATATTATATTATATTATATTATATTATATTATATTATATTATATTATATTATATTATATTATATTATATTATATTATAGTATATTGTACTATATTATATATTGATCGACATTATATGCATATAAATAACGGGGTGAGGAGGGTGCATCGGAGCATCATTGAAGTTACAACTGGACAATGAAGGGGAAAACCAATCAGAGTCAAAGAGGAAAAGTGTCCGTCGTTCGCGGCAGATAAATTTCTCTCCAATAGTAAACAGTAAACGATTTGACGCGCTCTTCTACAACAAACCATCTTGTGGAAAGCTTGACAAGTATTGCAAAATTCGTTATTCAATCTGTTGGATCTTATTGTTGTAAGGAGATTCTTTGATTCCCATGGATACTGAGTATGTGAATTTGCCTACGGGTCCGCCACCCCCCCCCCCTTTTGGCCCTTTATACAGCGGTATGTTGAACGCAGAATGGTAACGAAATTGGAGCGTACTGTGGCTACCAACATACATTCATACATCATGATAAATACAAAAATGTGTCTTAAAATACAAAAATTTTAAAAATACTTTAAACTAATTTTGTTCAAAAATAAGATATTTTTACAAAAGTAAAAAAAAACTAAAATTCAATGGACTAAGTTTAAACGAAATATTTGTTTTTAGGATAAGTCCAATACATTCAAAAAATCCATAATTCCCTGGAATTTATAATTCTTTTCTTAAATTACCGAACATAAACTGGGAAGAAGCATCCCCTAACAAATGGAAAGAAGCGTTCCCTACGTGGACATCGTGGGAGATAGGAGTACACAGATTGTCCACACTTGTTCACGGAGGGGGAGGAGGGGGTCAAAAACCAAGGTATTTTTGCCCACGTGGTATATGAACGGCCCCCTTTTTTAGCTGTAGAGCCTTTATTTCCACTGCGTCTATTTAAGGAAACGGCCTTTTAGTATTCCTGCTTCAGTGACACAACCGATTCTAATTATTTTTTGCAATCACATGTTTGCCGACTAGAGTTTTAGAGAAAATCGCGTTTTTGATTTGAAAGTGCCACGAACAATTGAAAAAACAAAAATAAAAAAAACTGCCATGTTTGTAAAAAATGTGTCTATTTTACCGAATTAACCAATTGAGACAATTTATTTTACTTCCTTGTAACATTTCTTGATGTTCCTGTAAATATTTACAATACTGCAATTAATGACAGAGTAATTCTAAACGTCGAATTTTTTAAATAGGTTTGAATACCAGGATAGAAATTTTCAGTAGTATTTACCCTGCAATCATTTATAAAGCACTAAATATTATTATTCTTACTGGTTCAACATACACAGAAAAAAATATTTTGTAATTTTAAGTTTATTTTCATGCACATATTTGGAGCATGAATATAAATGTAAAATAAAGTTCCACCACAAATACACACGATTTGTCGTGCTTTCTTCAGCGAATTTTATTATAATTTTACACGTGGATTGAAAATTACAGTTTCTTTAAACGGAAAACCAATGCACTTCAATGTATTTTTACTCGAATACTGCTGTAAAATGAATGACATGTAATATTACACGAATGAAAGTGTAAAATTGTATGCTGTTTGATGCTCCAATTGATTTTAACGTAATTTTCAATCAAATTTTTGGTTCAATCGTTGTAGGTTTACATTCGTATTGATTTACATGTCGTTTAAATTTCATTATTTTTGGTGTGTAGTTCGACGCAGGGTTCTCGCAGTAAATTTACAATAAAATTTCAGATAACAATAATATTTTCTGGCCAGCGAAAAAATTATAAATCCCCATTAAATTTGACTGTTTCTGAGAAAAAAAATGTATGGAAAATAATTGATTTTTAAATGTTACGATACAAAACCATTGCCCCCCCCCCCCCTGCCCTTTCAAGCGTAAAATATACCATGTGGATAAAAATACCTCGGTTTTTGACCCCCTCCTTCCCCTCCGTGGTCAAGTGTGGACAATCTTCCCCCACGATGTCCACGTGGACCTCTCTTCTCATTTTTTATTCGGTAATTTAATAAAAGAGTTTTGAATTCCACGGAATTATGGATTTTTTCAATGAATTGGATGTATCCAATATTTCGTTCAAAGTTCAAGTTTTTTTTTAATTTTTGTGTTCATAAGACACATTTTTGCATTTATCATTATAACGCAAACAGAAAATAATATATCAAATCTTGTATTGGATCGTGTATCAAGTTATCAAATCCAAAAACATTAATGGAGATTGGCGAAATTACAGAATATTGGATCAAATGCTTTTGAGAGCAAAATGGTTACAGAAAGGTCAGTTGCAGAACTGCATGTGCGATTTAAGTGTTTCTCACTATTGGGAACAAAATTGGATGAAAAGAAGCAAGCGCTTACGCCAATGAGGGTGCAAATTTGTCTTTCCTTCTAAATTGGACAATTCTAATGCCCATACCCCCCTCTACATTGACAAGCGTGGGCTTTCTCGTACCCCTACCTACCCCTAAACCGTTCATGTGGTATATGGACGGCCCCAAAGTATATTTTACATTGAAATTTACTGTAGAAATGTTAAAGTTTATTATCTGTCGCATAACATTGGACTTTACTCTAAATTAATGTAAAGTTACTGCACTGTCGCAGTGAATAATGGTTTTGTTGCTGTATATTTATATTCGGTAGTGCTAAAGACTTTTCTATATTCTATACTTTTTCTATAGATTGGTGTTGTTGGTGTTAAAAAAAAACAAGCTAAGAACGAGCTGCGACATTGTTGGCAATAAGACGCAGACGGTAACGAAAATTATTCCTGCGCTCTTTACTCTGGAAACCGGACCGCAGTTCCATAAGCTGATAACGTCGGAAAGCATCAATAACTACTCCAGTGCACAGTGCTGACTATCAACAATTTGGCAACAAGTTATTTGAGGTGATCGCAACATATGCGGAATCTTTCTTCACGTGGTGGAACATAACAAATCGCGAAACCAAGTTTTTTTTATTCAATAATAAGAGAGATGGCTCCACCAAATTATTTGCATTATACTCGGTTTCAAATGTCACTAGCCAAAGATTTAGTAGCGCTACAATTACTGAGATATATGGGTAGGTCAAAATGACGGGGTGTTCATCCCTAGTGTCTAGTATTTCGTAATATACTATTACTTTCATAGTAAAGTAATTTTTTCCAAAAAATGTTTTTATACCATCTTGTCAAGTGAAAAAATAATAAACCGTAAAGATAGCCAAACATTGCATACTTTTTGAGTTAGACACATTTCGAGACAAATAAATCAAATACAAACAAAGTACATTAACTTGATTGAGATTTGATAGTATGTGTAGAACAATTATTACTATTACATATTTCAAGATTATATATCACAATCCACAAAAAAATTTAAAGAGGCTTTTAGTACATTATTCAAATTTACAAATACTATTGTTTAAAAAATGTTTTTCTCTTTGTTTTTGTGAAAAAGGCACAAGTTACCATTCAACCTGTTCAATTTCCATAAATAATGTTATACTGTAAAATCTTCTAGTAAGTATCGAAGAGCTCTCAATTGGACAATGTTATTGGCTGCTTAGTACTTATTTTCCTTGTATACTTACTGATATTTGTACCACAGAGAACAGACATCCATGATCGAACAAAAATATTTAAAAAACGTGTGTAAACTTTTGAATTAATATACGATAAACACTAGCGCCGCCACACCAACCTATCCCAACTATCCGTCAAATCCATTCCGGAAACGGTTCGAAATCCTGAATGGATTCAGTATGGAATCTTGCTCAAAGAAAACAACCGATTCCGACTCTATCGGTTGATGCATTTGAGCTGGAATTCATGCTGGAAGTCCGAACCGGTTCCGGACTAGTTTGACTGGGTAGAGGAATAACCGCTGTCAATTCTGTCGAACTCAGCAACAAAAACATGACGACAGTAGCGCACCTGGTTTGGATATCCCAACTACCTTCGAAATCGATAGAGATTTCACACAAGTTGAATGCTGAAGATGGACGTCTGTTCTCTGTGTTTATACCATAACATATTACACATAAAACATTACACAACTTTAACAAAACTGATTCAATCTGAAATATATGTGGCATTCCCAATCGGCACGTTTTAATGTACGTAGTAACGTATGTAATTTATTTTTAAATTTACTTGAACTCGTCTTCTAGCTACTGCCACTGTACCTCAATTTTTAGTTCTCAGCCCATACGGTAAACTGGATCTACCTAGAAAATCAGTACTAGCGTAGTGCCCATAAAGTAGGTAAAAAAATTAATTGATCCTAATTCTGGTAAAAGCTACTGAGACTTGTTTAACAATTACCTAATTCTAGGTTTATTGAAGTTAACTATTGCCAAGTTTGTGCAGTTTATGGATTTTAGAGACAATATGCTTAGGAAACCAGAAAAATGCAAAAACGTAGAAGTAGGTTAGCTCCCCTGAAAATAATTTATATTTCGACCAATTAGTTTGTGAATTCTAATCTACTGGTACTAAGATAATACTAATTATCTAGATTAAATTTAATCTATCCTTAATCGAGTAGCCCTTGCGCTCTTCAAGAACTTTGCCGAAAGCGCAATCATTAGACATTTGAGATATACCATTATATACCACATGCTGAAAGCATCTACGATCACTAGCGCAGCATAGTGAGAGTATTCTAAACTAATCTATTACCGTTGGGTAATCCTCGACCTCTCGAGCAACTTTGTTGAAGATACCACTCTTCTAAACTGCTTTAATGTTGAGATGCAGAAATTGAAATGAAAAATGCGTGCTCACTAGTGTCATCTAGCGGGTAAATCCAAAATATTCTTTACATTGTCAAACAGCACTTGTCCTCCTGGAGAACTTTACCAAAAACAGCGTTTTCCTAAATTGTCAGACTTTAGAGATAGATCTACAATGTTTCATTCTCATTTGCGCCGCCTGGTGGGCAAGTTCCGAACTAATTTGTTTGCCTTAGGACAGAGCTCGATATGTCTATGAATATTGGCAAAGACACCACCCTTCCAAATGATCATGATCTCGAGATACTGAATATGAAAAATAATGCTCACTAGCGCCACCTGGCGGGTCCATTCCACTTCAATCTATCCATAATCAAGTCGCCTTTGACCTCCTTAAGAACTTTGCCGAAAACACCATGTTTCTAAGTTATTAGACTTTTGAGATATATCATTATCTACTACATGCTGAAAGCATCTACGCTTATTAGCGCCGCATAGTGAGAGTATTCTAAACTAATCTGTTACCGTCGGGTAGTCCTCGACTTGTTGAGCAACTTTGCTGAAGATAGTACAACTCCATGGTAATCACGATGTTGAGATATAGAATTATTTTAACATGTGTTGAATATTTGCATTAGCACTAGCGCCGCCTGGTGAAGCAATTGCGAGTTATACTTTCTACCATCCAGAAGCTCTGGACTTCTTTTACAAATTCCCCGAAGACACCCCTTTCAAAATAATCAGGGTCTTAATATATTTGACATTGAATCCATTTGATGATAGTCGATTTTACGACGAGAGGTTCGATTAATTTACTCTTTCTTCATAGGACCCCTGGCGGCATAATTGATCCTGCATCACAGTAATCCATTCAATAATTGATGAAGTTCTCAACTAATTGGATACTCTATGATTCTAAGTTGTAGACCAGTACAAGCACAACAACTTTGCCAAAGAAAGTATGGCGCTACATGTTGACGCGGACGAAATAATCGGCCACAGCCCCAATTAGTCGAAATCCCATAAGCTATGGGTACCCTACAACGCGGGTACCTTGCAGTACGAAGCCGCGTTGTAGGAATCCGCGTAGTAGGAGACCCGACAGTATTACAGTTTGGGCAGAGATGCCGCACAAATCAAAAATCGATCCTGCATCAAAGTAATTACTTAAAAAAAATAGTGTGAAATGGTTTCTGTCATGAAAAAAAAATTCATCAAATTTTCACGAACATTTGACAAAAAAAGGTCATTGCGGGAGAGATGCCTCATGTGCGGGTGAGACGCCGCACTGTGGTCACAAACTGAAAAATGGTGAACAGAAGTATTTTTAGCTCTCCTTGATGTTTTTGTGATTAAGTATCTTCAGCTGAGTTTCATGAAATTTGATTACACATATAAATCGGCTAGCACCTTCACTTTTCTTAAGGGGGTACTACCATTTGAAGAAACATTTTTTTATTCAACATTTCAAAAAGGTGTTTCTTTCGCAACCTTGCATAACGGTTAAGTTGGAGTAACTCGATTAAGGGTACTATTTATCTAATTTATCTATAAGTAGTACCCTACGAATAAAGCGCTATATATATATATATATATATATATATATATATATATATATATATATATATATATATATATATATATATATATATATATATATATATATATATATATATATATATATATATATATATATATATATATATATATATATATATATATATATATATATATATATATATATATATATATATATATATATATATATATATATATATATATATATATATATATATATATATATATATATATATATATATATATATATATATATGTGTGTGTTGGTAGCAGTAGTTCCTTAAATCCTTAAAACAGTGTTTAGCTGTTCCTCTCAACAATGAATTTATAGAACTTAGGTTTGTTCTTGAAAGAATTGTTTTGAAAAAGCATCAATTCGTTGAATTTTTCGTTTTTATTGACATCACTATAAATCAACTCGTTCACGAAAATTAGTGCCTGAAACTTTAAAGAATAAACCGAAATACATATCGCCCGTTTAAATATATAGATAAATAGACGCATAATCATATATGTCGCTGTGTTCCCAAGCAACCGTATAGGAATTTCGTATAAGGAAGCTGCATAAGCTTCTCGGTTTAAGTAATTTTACAGTACGTTTTATGTTCTAATAGCGGTTTAAGCAGCTTTCAAGTTCCATTAAAGCTTAAGCAGCTTGAAAGTCCACTAAGAACTTTACGTGAACTTTAAAGTGTGCTTTTTAAGTATTATCCGAACTTCTGGTTGCTTGGGTTAGGTCCGTTAGTTTGTGAATATACCTTATTATACATATCGCCCGTTTAAATATATAGATAAATGGACTCATAATCCTATATGTCACTGTGTTAGGTCCGTTAATTTGTGAATATACCTTATTAAGATCCGAGGTGAAAAAAATACATTTTAGCTACGTGTCCTCCTCCATCGAGTGCGGCATCTCACCCGCAATTTTAATGCGGCATCTCTCCCAATTGTAGGAGAGAGATGCCGCACGATGACATTTTCCTCTGCAATCATGAATGACCGTGCTCGTGATCAGAATTTCTTCTAATGAACTGATACATGATCTACGCAATAAAAAATCGAGCACATTAAAAAAAGCAAATTTTAATGTGGTGCTGAAAAATTTTCAACACTCCGTGATGAAACTGGAAGCACAAAATCATTATTAAATTTTTCGTCAGCTAATAATAAGGATTATTTTACATCTCCAGTGTTGTAATTCTTCGAAAGACAATCTCACAATATCATATTACCGTATAAAAGTGACTCCATATACGAGATATGGAGAGTGCGGCATCTCTCCTGACGCGCTATCTCTCCTGAAATTACCCTAACAAATTAGACGAAATATGCAATCGATGATCCCATTAAATATTTCTGCAGACGTTCTAGAAACATTCTTTATTTAAATAGCGTTTGCGTTAAGCATGATATCACTACAAACCATCCCAAGTTTTGAAACAAACACTCATCGATTTTTTAAGAAATTACCGCCATTTCAATTACTAATTTGATTGCTTTCATTCAAGATCTAACCAGTCTTCCCAAATGAACATCGAACACCATGTTCGCTCAAGTTCTGTGCTCATCTTATACCCACATTTCGTGTGCAAACTCGAACGCGCCAATGCGTACCAAAACACGAGCATATGTTCGTATGCACAACCGAACCCCATGTACGTACGCGGTGTTCGTACACACAGATTTTTGATACTAGTTCTCTCTTTCTCTCACTCATCATCACTAGCATTGACTCATTCTGTTTTGTGGTTGCCTTTCTTGTGTACGCACACGGTGTACGTACACGGTTTTAAACGGTTTTAATACGACAAGACCTTACATTTATTTAACAAATTTAACAAAATACTTGCGCACAGTACAATCATTTCACTTCGTTGCGGCCGGGGCGAACGTTGGTCGACATACAGCTTCCATTGGTTTCCGGGACGGCGATGGCAAACAGGGACAGGAGCAGTGGGTGACGTTTTCAGACCGAGTACTTCCGTCGGTCGATATCCAGATGCTGCGGCAACTCGGCCGTGTAACGTGTGGCCTGCGTTTCCGAACGATGGTCCGGGAGTGGTACACTGTGCACACAAACTTTCGCGAGCGACTTTGCACTATCGAGTGAGGTTTATAGTCTAAATTCTGCACAGGTCTTCAAGACGTCTTTTGTATTGGCATCTTTTGACCACAAGTAGCACTCGCTTCTCTTCAGTGAATCGTTTTTCCCTGGCCTTTGCCAGCGGAACACTACACTTCGACCCCACTCGATTGATCCGGCCAGAAATTAACGATCGTGTAGTTGTTCTGGCGGATCGTGCTTCGGATCTTTTAGATCCCACTTTAAATTTGAGGGAAAACGAGTGAAACGCACTATCCCAATATGGCGAAGGGATTTCGCTGCCGCAGGACACTCCTCGGACTCGGTTGTACTCACTCCTCGGACCGAACTTTTACTAACTGATCCCGTTTTCGGCGCGGGAAGCCCTTTTTATTTCCCCGTGCCCCCGGAAACCATCTCCACTCGCGATCGATGACCTCTTCTCGTATATCGCGTAGCAAAAGCAAAACATTATTTACAAACATGTATGGGTTGGTGCCCCGATAAAAAGTTTATTTGAATTTTTAGATCGGATTGGTTGCATGCATAACCTTTACATTGCATAATTTTCACAAAATAAACAAATGAACAAAAAATGTAAATAAACTATCTGACATATAATATAAATAATTGAGTAAATAAATAGTGTAAATAAATGAATATGGAATAAATAAATAACAAGCCAATGTACAAATAAATAAATAAATAAATAAATAAATAGATAAATAAATAAATAAATAAAAAAATAAATAAATAAATAAATAAATAAATAAATGAATAACTAAATAAATAAATAAATACTGACGGGCACCAACCGAAGACTACAAAACATGAAATAAGCATCCTTCAAACATGTAAACATGGAAGCTATGACATTTATTTCACATTTAGACATTTACTGACAATATTTACAAATATAACAAAATTTCTAGGGGTCTATATTAAGCTGGCCCAGTGACCACGGATTTATTGTGACCAACGAAACACAGGTCACATGTTTTAATACGGGGAGGACTGGGGGAATCAGGGGAAGGAGTAATTTCGGGTTCATCCGGTAAATCCATGAGAATATCATTCCCATCCAATGTTCCTTCGCCCTCGGCCATTTAGGCACGAGGATAGCACGTGGTGTAAACGAGAGATGAAACTTGTATTCAGGGGAAAGGGAAAAGTAGAGACCGATCGGGGAAAGGGAAACGAAAGAAAGAAAAATAATACTTACTTTAAATAGCGGCGTGTTCCGCTATTCTGGTATTCACTTCACCAGCCTGGGCACCGGCGAACAAAGACTGCCTCAAACAATGGTTGACCTTCACTGACAATATATATTTTTGTTCACTTTATGCACAGCACCAGAAAACGAACTGCTTCGATCGAGAGCTCGGAGAGTTATGCTAGGAGTCTTATGTGAATTCAGATTGTTTCTTATAGAAATTAATTTAGAATGCAACTACCGATCTCTATCGACTGTTGCGTTTAAAATGGGATCGATTCAGTTAGCCTTGCCATGAGATGTTTGTTTGGGAGTTCACGAGCGGCTCCTTCCTCCCGCGAACAGTAAACGTTTCGTTTGATGTTAGACTGGATCGACGGTTTTATTCGGACGTCCTATCTACCATATTGACCATTCTTGGTCAAAATAAAAAAAAATCATGGGATGGCAATTTCCAAAACTACTAGAATAGTTTTCAATGACGAAAAGCAAAACTCTATGAAAGCTATTGTTTTTTTATAAAAAGTGACAATTTTTTTTAATTGAGATTATTAAAAAAAAAATATTTGCCCCCTGATTTTTTCCAGCAATTTTGAAGGGGGGGGGGAGTGACATAATTTTTAAAAAAGATTTGTAATGGTCTAATGAACTTTAAAGAATTTTGTTATCATTTTGAAAATTTTATTAACAATAGGAAAGCGACAGGTATCAGGTAAAATAGTTTGATGTATTAATCGTTTAATTTTCAGTTGTAGGAAAGCGAAATTAAGTTGATGTGCAGGTTTTTCAATCAACGGACCGTACGTACAGCTTCAAATATCCTGGTGCATTTCTTACACGTTCTCGACGGTTCATATTAGATTCAGCTGCTGGCTTTGGTACTTTGTCAACAATTGTTGATCTCTGATCCTCGGGTTCCAATCAGTGGGATACTTTTTTGTTTCTGATACGTGCCGCTTCATGATTTGGCCGTCGGCACCTTCGAGAACTAAGCTTCCGTTGTTTTCTTCCATCACCGTATATTTGTTGGACGATAATCTCGACTGCCCTTTGTTTCGTGTCTGACGCTGGATAATCACGGTGTCCCCTGGTTTCACACGACATTTTCGCGCGCAGCGACGAGAGTCTTCCCTGTGCTTTCAATCTAGTTTCGCCTTCCGGTCTCGGTCGTTAAGGAGCTCGTCATCAATCATTGTTCGCTGGTGGTCAATTAGAGGTAAGCCTCGTTTAATTTTTCTTCCCAACGTGACTTCCTCGGGTGGGAGCTTAGTTATGATATTAGCTCCATCATTATGCGCGTGTACTGCATCGCGTAGTTCATCGATGTAGTTTGTTTTGTAGGATGAGGCGGCAGTCATCGCTTTGTTAACAACCTTCCTAGCACTTTCTACCATTCCATTTTGTTGGGGAAATAGCGGTGTAGAAAATATTTTTGCTATTCCTCGTTCAGCGCAATATTCCCTGTATTCCGTGCCATTAAACGGAGGTCCGTTGTCGGACTTGATGCTTTTTGGGTATCCCTCTTTTTAAAATACCTCCTCCAGGATTTTTCGGGTACATCCAAAGCTCGTAGACTTCACGGGCCGTGCAATTAGGTATCTTGACCTGTAGTCGATAATAACTGGAATAGAAATACCACCAAACATTACGTAGGGGCCGTTAAAGTCAAGTGCTATAGTCTCCCAAACAACCTTTGGGGCGAAAATCCGTTGCATAGGTGTGGATTTTTCGGGTTTGCCGTTTATAGCGCAAGTTTCACACGATTCTACCCACCTTTGCACCATGCTTGTCAATCCTGGACACCAAACGCGCTGTCTAATGATACTTTTCATCTTTGCAATAGATGGGTGTCCCTCGTGTGCTACTCTAAGGGATTTATTCTGTAATGCTGTTGGTATCACTGCGCAGCCTGTTTTAACAATGATGCCATCGTGGATTGTTAGGTCGTCCTTTACTTTGTAGTAACTTGAATCAACGCCTGACCATTTTTCTGTTTCTAAGGCTATCAGAACAAGTTGCAGCGCTTTGTCTTTCGACGTGGCAATACTGATTTCTTCTTCGGTGAGGATGTGCACTGCATTTGCTTCAAGCGCTGCTATTTTCCACGGACTGATGTCATAGTTGAACGATTCGTCTTCACCGTCATACAACCTAGACGAAGGATCCGCTATGTTGTCCCTTCCGCGCACGTACTCCACATCGTAGTTGTACGGGCTTAATCGGAGTACCAAGCCATCTGCACGAGTCAATGCTCGTTTAGATTCTTCACGTGACCTGTTTAGGATGAATGCTACACCTTGCGCATCTGTACGTAGAGTAAACTGTCTTCCGAGAAGAAAATATGAAAAGTGCTCGACTCCCCATACTGCGCCGAGGGCTTCTCGTTGGTTCTGAGCATAATTCCGTTCAGTGGCCGTAAAAGCTTTGGAAGTGAAACTGATTATTCTCGGGTTGCGATCCTTGTTTTCTTGTACTAACACGGCTCCTGATGCGTTTGGGGAGGCGTCGGTATACAAGATTGTTTTATCAGTATTCGAGAAAAATCCAAGGGCAATTGTGCAATGAACTATGCGCTGTTTTATCTGCTCAAATGCCTCTTTTTGTTCTGCTCCCCAGCTCCATGCCTTTTTTGATGTGGTTTCCCACAGTGGGCGGGATATATCAGCGAAGTTTTTCACGTACGGACTAATAAAAGAGGCTAAACCCAAAAAGCTTCTTAATTCAGAAATGGTTGTAGGTTCTCTAAAGTTTTGCACACTTTTAATTTTTTCCTCGTCTATGTGAAAACCTTCGCTGTCTAGTTGATGACCAAGAAACTTTAGTCTGTCTTTATCGAATTCTCATTTTGCATGGTTGAGTGTTAGGTTGTTAGCTTGCAAAATATCCAGCACCCTACTGACAGTGTTTCTAAGTTCTTCTAGAGTTTCCACAAAAATGAGGATGTCATCTATGTAGACAATGAGGTTGTTTATGCCAATGAACAAGCGTACCATTTCGCGCTGGAAAATTTCTGGAGCACAAACGACCCCGAACATCAGTCTTGTGAAACGGTCCATGCCGTTTTCAGCAAGAAAAGTGGTGAGCTCGCGCGATTCTTCACTTAGCTCTAGATGATAGAAGGCGTTGCTTAAATCCAACTTGGAAAATAATTTCGACCCGTGAAGTTTGATCCGCATTTCATCAATCAGAGGAAGTCGGAAATACTCCCTATTTATGGCTTTGTTTGGGGCACGCATATTCACAACAAGTCGAAAATAATAACGGTACAACAAGTCGTGGGAATAACGTGAAACATCGCAACCACGGACGGTTTAATTGCTCCTAACACCTCAACATTTGCTCTGAATGTGCATTTTATGGACATTGGTTTCGCAGAAGCGTAAGCGTGCAAGTCTGTTTGAGATCACTGAATAATTTCGAGATTTGCTAAACCCGACTTGAGCTCGCATTCTAGGCTTAGCCAATCCTTTCCACCGATAACATTAACATCGGAGCCGGAGTCTATAAGCAAGCGTATGGGACTACATGATCCGATACTGTAGTCGATTAATGCGTCATCCAGAATTAGAGCATTTACACTCTACAAGGAAATGAAAGGAAAGTTTAATAAAGAATATTCTTGCTTGTGTTAAGAGTATATTTAACATTTTTGTTTCATTATGCATATAGTAGTTATATTTATTTTACCTGCTTTGAGTCAATATGCGTTTCTTCACCAGAAGACTCAGCGTCCGAGTGTTTCGTGCTTTGTTTCAGCATCCTTAACCGTCCTGTCCGACATGTTACGGAAAAATGTCCTCGTTGACCGCAAGCATTACACGTTCTGGACAAAGCGGGACATTCGAGGTTTCAGTGGTAAGCGTTGTTGCATATTGGGCAACGCTGGCGGCGTCCTTGTGCTTGTGAATTTTGGCGGTTGTCTCTCATTTGCTTTCTAAAATTGTTTCCGCGATCCAACATGGTTGAACGTCGTTCTTATCTTTGCGTGAAACCTGTATCCATTCGACGGCGCTTGGCATAGCCACAATCAGACCACTGACGGGATGCCCCTCTCTTGTTTGATTGATACCCTTTGCCAATTTCAAAGACATTGGGCTCAACCTGAAGGTCAGCTATTTCCGCTTCGTATGCTTCGCAGCGGGTGGATGACTGCACGATGAGGTTAGTGTCGTGTCCATAGGTGCGCGCCGCTTTTACCAACTCTTTATTTTTCAACCCGTTGAGCAACTGCGCCCGCACAAATCAGCTTTGATCGCTAATACTGTAGCCGCAAATTTTAACGCTCCCTACTAATCGAGCATGGGATGTAACGGTAGATTCCCCTTTCTCTTGCTTCATGCGCAGGAATGCTTGGTGTTCGGCAGCCGTGTCCGTCATTGAGCGTAAGTGATTTTCAATATTTTGGATGAATGTTGCGTAACAGTTTTCATCTTTTAAACTGGGTCTCAAATTTGAAGCTTTGGCAATTGCTTGTAGCTCTTGACCAAGGGAAAGGTACAGCAACCAGAACGCGGGATCGTTAGCATTGTGCAAGGATACCGCAACTTCAAAATTTTCGATGAACTCAAACCATTCCGCCAACATTTGATTGGGGCGAACGCCGATGGGGAAAGGTTTGATATGTTCGAGACGAACATTTGGGTACGAAAACTGTGGTTTAGTAGAGTCGTGGCTGAAATTCCAGCTTTGTTCAGTTTCACGATCTGCAGGTTGTTGAGTGCCGGATTGAAACCGCGTAATGACCTTCGTTAAGTCTGCCGGGACTTTTTCGATTTGCTGCATTCGATCAATTCCAACGATAGTTTCTTCCTTTGGATTAGTTATCGTGCTGACCTGAATTTCAGAGTGCGTGAGATCTATGCTGCTTTGTGGGAGACCAGGTGAGTCTTCTTCTTCTTCGCAAAACGAACGGACACTGTCAGTGCTACCTCGGCCTTTAGTGTTTCCATCATCTTCGCTGTTCTGACTGTTACTTTCCGAGCATTCTTTAGGTTCATCATATTGATTACTGTTCTCTTCGGCGACGGCGTAAGAACTCACATCCAACTCGAGTTCTCCACCACTTGAACAGGATTAACGGTCTTTCCTTATGCGAACGTATTTGCCGGTTCTTGCCATATTTTTGATTGTGTTGGGACTGCTGTTAGAATTTTATTTTCAACCTGCAATTATAGATGGGGTTAGATTGCTTAATAAGTAAACTGCTGTGTATTGTAATAGGCTTAATGTGCGGCGATACCAAGAATAGTGACTGTTACTGTTTATTTTTGTATTATGTTGGCGTGTGTATACGAGCAATGCATTATTGTGGGCTAGTGCTGAGATTTTGTCAATTGTTTATGATTTTAACACACGCACAATTATAGGACGCGAATATACTGGCTCAAAAAACCTAGTTGCTCAAGGCATTTATCTGAATTCAATGCGGTCGTCCCGATCCGCCATGCCGAGTTTTTATAGTGCGGTAATATCATTTGCTTTGAGCTAGTTTGTATTGAACTCGTGATTGATTAGATACATTTATGCTATGCAATGATGCTTCCACAAAAGGACATGCTTCTTAGGCCTTGATTTGGGTATAATGCGGTCGTCCCGATCCGTCATGCCGAGCTTTAAAGCGGTAATATTTTATGCTGGCGGCCATTTTCTTTTAGTCTTACGATTGGTTATATGCAATTATGCGATGCCATTATGCTAGTGTCGCAGGTTTGGGGAGTGGTCATTTTCGGATGGCCGGTCGCTTACGCGAAGTAAGTTGTAACACTGTTCGAATCATACTATGAGTTTATTTTCCTGAATTTTGGTTAATTAAGTGTTACAAGTGTGTAAGTTGTGATTATTCTCGAGAAGTTTGGAACGCTTGGAAAAACTGATTGTTTGGAGAAGGCTTGTTATTTAGAAAACATCTTACCACACAGCGGACGTACCGGGTAGGGCTGTAAAGTTAGTTTACATTGCCCAACTCGGTCGCTGTTGCGCTGTAAGCGTTTTCTATGGTAATTAAATTGAATTAGTCCGCGCTGTATCCAAGTGATATGACGGCGGAAGTTTATGAGTTTATTAGTTATTATGTTTATTAGTGCTGCTCGCTCTGAATGTGTTGCATGCTGGTTAGGAATAGTCTTTTGATTGTTCTATCGGAATTTTTAATAGCGGTAAGCTTGAAGCTAGTTGGTACCGCCGCACGGTACTATCTTTGATTTTAGGCCTGAGTTTAGTCCGGTCTAAGACGTTAGTACCTGTCATCGCAGAAATGGCTGCATCCTGAAGCCAAATGAAAACAGTGTAAAGGGGCGCCATACATCTTGCATACATCTCAATAATTTGAATCAACTTTTCGACCTTTACGTGCAATATTATGGCCCCATTGCACACAAACCATATGAGGGCAAGTAAGCAAGTTTTATCCCGTACGAAAAACAGGTATAATCCAGTTTTAAATGTCATTTTTTTGATATTCTTTA
Organism: Topomyia yanbarensis; assembly: GCF_030247195.1. Lineage (NCBI taxonomy): Eukaryota > Metazoa > Arthropoda > Insecta > Diptera > Culicidae > Topomyia > Topomyia yanbarensis. The sequence goes on along the minus strand of NC_080671.1, from coordinate 285,456,137 downwards.
TCGTCCTATCCATAAGGTACTGCACGCTCATTTGAAAATGCCATGTCGAAGAGTTATATTGCAGGTTAGCAGAAGTCAGCATTTTGAAACAAACCGTAGAACAGAATTTTATAATTGGATGCAGAGCGGCATAAAATAAAAATTGTTTCGTTTGTTAGTTTACTTATGGCCATCAAAATGAGTGAAGTTGTTTAATTTATCCACAATTTTTTAGTTAGTTTAACTAGAGGAAAAGAAAAGAATGTGTACCCTTTTCTACTTATATCTGCTCACAAAGAACACATTAAGCAAGCGGGAGTTTTCTTATACAGTAATGTTTCGATTATATCACGATCGGTCTGTATTTTAGCGTGATATATTTGAAGCGTGATATATTCAAAACAAAACATTCAAGCATTAATCCATGCATTTATATTACCAAAAAGTATTAAAAAGATAAAGTTAGTCAAAAAGAATAAATCATAGTAGGGTAATGAGCCTATTTTTGCCATGTTTCTATTATCACACTACCCATTTCAAGTCGTTGGTTAGAGCAGCCTTCGTCATCCTTGTTCAACGCATTGGGTCAAATGGATAATTTTTTCCCACACAGTTTCACTTTTCGTATCCCGTACTGTTAATTAAAATTGTTGAACCACCCAAAACTAAACTTGAAAAAATCTGGCACGTTAAGATTTTGAGCAAATATCTTGACTATTATACGATTCAGTTCTCGTTGTTTCAACATCCATAGAAATAGTCTCATATCCAATCGTTGATGTTGATCTTGCAAAAGAAAAGTATTCACATCAATTCAAGAGAAAACGCATATCTCGGCATACCTACCATATCTTGCGTAACTTGTTTTTTATTATTTTGTTAGATTTTCCTGCGGATAACTAAAAATTAAGCGAATAAAAAAGAAGTCGATTTTTTTACCCGCTGCACCAGACGCCTCCTTAAGGACACGGCAAATAAGTTACGAAGAATTCAAAACAAAAATTGGAATCAGCCGAAAGATGTTTTTTTTTTTTTTTTCATACGTTTATTTGACACGGCATTTGCAATAGCTTTTTACGCCAGTTTCTTTTTTTACATAGCACGTTACAAAAATCCTTAAGACTAATTTTAACTATACTAGTACTTTGTCTAAAACTAACACTGAAATCACTTTATTGTTTGCTTTTTTCCTTACATTGTTGTATTTCATACTGATCTAGTATTTTCGGGTGTATTTATTTACTTTTTTTTCTGTTATTGTCTAAATTTAAAAACTAAATATTCTAGGACACTTTAATTGGTGAATGATTAGCTTTGGATGAGAGTATGAGGAGATGAATTTAATTAAATTTTGACAGACGCTGTTTTTAGAAAATGATAGATAAGTTCCATGTATAGAAGATCGCGATACGCCAGGATGTCTCTAACAGGAACATGGATTGGTCTTCCTCGGACTTGTAAAGAATCTACTAATTGTGATCTGGCTTCACGATATTCAGTGCAGGACCAAACAACATGCTCAATGTCATGGTAACCTTCTCCACAAGCACAATGATTACCCTCAGCGAGCCCAATACGACGGAGATGCGCATCTAAAGTATAATGATTGGACATGAGCCTAGACATCACACGGATGAAGTCCCGACTTACATTCAATCCTTTGAACCATGCCTTCGTTGATACTTTAGGGGTAATTGAGTGTAGCCATCGTCCCATATCTCCATTGTCCCAAGATGTTTGCCAACTAGCAAGTGTCCTCTGTCGAGAAGCGCTATAAAATTCATTGTAAGCGATGGGTCTTTCATATATTTCACCATCTAGTGCACCAATCTTGGCTAAATTATCAGCTTTCTCATTGCCCGCAATAGAGCAATGGGCGGGGAGCCACACTAGGGTAAATTTATAACATTTTCTTGTCAGGTTACTCAGAGATTCTCGTATCTTCCCCAAAAAGAATGGATCGTGATTATCAATCCTCTTTGAGCGTAGAGCTGCAATTGTGCTGAGACTATCAGTGAGGATAAAGTAATGGTTCGGGGGTAAAGTATTAATTATTTGCAAACTATAGTGAACTGCTGCTAGTTCCGCTATATAAACAGAGGCGGGTTCTGCAAGTTTGAGAGAAATTGAAAAATTATTGTTGAAAATACCGAAACCAGTGGCCTCACTGATTCGTGACCCATCAGTGTAAAACATTTTAAGGCAGTCTATGTGTTGATATTTACTTGTGAATATTTTAGGGATCTCCCGCGAGCGTAGATGATCCGGAATTCCACGAATCTCTGCTTGCATGGACGTGTCGAAGAATAAAGTGGATTCAGGAATATCTAGTATATTGACGTATGTGGGAACATACTTAGCAGGCGTTATTTCTTGTGACATGTGATTGAAATACACTGTCATGAATCTGGTTTGGGGTTGAAGCTCGACAAGTCTTTCAAAATTTTCAATTACCAGTGGGTTCATAACCTCACATCGAATAAGTAAACGAGAAGAGAGATCCCAGAATCGGTCTTTTAAAGGAAGAACTCCCGCTAGTACTTCAAGACTCATCGTATGGGTCGACTGCATGCAACCTAAGGCAATTCGTAAACAGCGATACTGTATCCGTTCCAGTTTAATAATGTGAGTGTTCGCAGCTGAACGGAAACAGATGCACCCATATTCCATTACTGAAAGTATTGTTGTTTGATACAATCTTATCATGTCACTTGGATGAGAACCCCACCATGATCCAGTTATTGTTCGCAGAAAATTTATCCTTTGTTGGCATTTCGTTATTAGATACCTAATGTGGCCTCCCCATGTGCCTTTAGAATCGAACCAAATTCCAAGGTATTTAAAAGTCAGGACTTGGGCTATCGTTCTACCAACCAACTGAAGCTGAAGCTGAGCTGGATCACGCTTCCTTGAAAAAACAACCAACTCTGTTTTCTCCGTAGAGAAATCGATGCCTAACTTCAAAGCCCAACTTGATAAATTATCCAAACTATCTTGCAGTGGTTGTTGTAAATTTAAGGCTTTTGGTCCTGTAACAGAAACCACGCCATCATCTGCAAGTTGCCTTAGAGTGCATGGGCTGACAATACAATTATCAATATCATTCACGTAAAAATTGTAGAGAAGGGGGCTTAAACAAGAACCTTGTGGGAGGCCCATGTAACTTATTCTGAATGTTGCCAAATCGCCATATGAAAAATGCATGTGCTTTTCTGACAATAAGTTGTATAAATAATTATTTAATATTGGTGAAAGACCACATTGATGTAGTTTCTCTGAGAGAACATCAATGGAAACAGAGTCGAATGCTCCTTTTATGTCTAAGAACACAGACGCCATTTGTTCTTTTTTTGCGTAAGCTAGTTGGATTTCTGACGAAAGTAGCGCCAGACAATCATTCGTTCCCTTTCCCCTCCGAAAACCAAACTGGGTATCTGATAGCAAGCCGTTCGCCTCAACCCAATTGTCGAGACGTCGTAGGATAATTTTTTCCAACAATTTCCTGATGCAGGATAACATTGCAATCGGTCGATACGAGTTATGATCGGAGGCTGGTTTTCCCGGTTTTGGAATAGCGATAACTCTCACTTGTCTCCAGTCGTGCGGGACAATGTTCTGCTCAAGAAGCTTATTGAATAAATTCAACAAGCGTCTTTTTGCTAGGTCAGGCAGATTCTTCACCAAGTTGAATTTAATTCTGTCTAGTCCCGGAGCATTATTGTTGCATGAGAGGAGTGCAATTGAGAATTCCATCATTGTCAAAGGCGAATCTATGAAATCGTTACTTGTGGGAGCATCGCGAGTGATTTTCTGCGCAGGAGCAGAATCGGGACAAATTTTCTTGGCAAAATTAAATATCCAACGATTCGAAAAATCTTCGCTTTCATTAGTCACGTTTCGATTCCTCATTCTTCTGGCTGTGTTCCAAAGAGTACTCATTGATGTTTCTCTTGACAAGCCATTAACGAAGTGTCTCCAATAACTAGATTTTTTGGCACGACGTATACTGTCAAATTTGTTTTGCAAAATGAAATAATTTTCAAAGTTCTCACGTATACCCCCTTTCTGTTTCATAATTTCTTTGTAGGCAACTTGTTTAGCTTCATATGCATCAGAGCACTCTTTGTCCCACCAAGGATTAGGGGGCCGTCTATTTATTGTCATTCCAGGATTGCATTTCGTTTGGGCTTGTTCTGCTGCTTCAATAATTAAACCCGCCAGGAATTCATATTCTTCGGTAGGGGGTAGCTCTTCTGTCGAAGCAAGAGAAGTGGAAATTAATGTTTCGTATGTTTTCCAATCAATATTTCGTGTTAAGTCATAAGGAACATTGATTGAATTCGTAAGGCCTAATTCACTGTTAATTGAAACAACGATTGGCAAATGATCGCTACCGTGAGGATCAGGTACAACCTTCCACGTGCAATCTAACCGAAGTGATGTCGAGCACAGAGATAGATCTAATGCACTTGGACGTGCAGGAGGTCTGGGGATGCGTGTTGTTTCGCCAGTATTTAAAACTGTCATATTAAATTCGTCACAAACATTGTAAATCAAAGAGGATCGATTATCATTGTAGAGGGAACCCCACAATACTCCGTGCGAGTTGAAGTCTCCCAGTATCAGACGCGGAGCAGCCATGGATTCCACTACCTCAAAAATTTGACGTTGTCCAATTTGAACTTTGGGAGGTATATATATAGAAGCGATAGACATGTCTTTGCCTTTAATGTTCGTTTGGACAGCAACAGCCTCAATGCCCGCAAACAAGGGGATGTTAATTCTATAGAAAGAATAGCACTTTTAATTCCTAGAAGCACTCCTCCATACGGGGTGTCTCGGTCTAGGCGAATAATGTTGAAATCATTTAAGTTGAAATTAATGTTTGAGGTAAGCCATGTTTCACATAGAGCAAAAGCATCGCATTTTAAATTATGCAGTAAAATTTTTAAGGAATCAATTTTAGGTATGATACTTCTGCAATTCCACTGTAAAACAGTGATGGAATCTTTCATTGGAGGAGGTGAATTACCCATTGAAAGATACAATCGCTGCAAGGATGGGCCATTGAGCAATCAGCTGCTCTAAAAATGTTCTAATTGTTGGGAGGAAAGCTGAAAGTATACTCTTTAGTGGTTCAGAAATATTGAATGCTTTAAAAATCCAATCAACAATTTCAGAAAATTTCAATAATCCTACCCCCGGCTGAGGCTCAGAGGTAGTCGAAATTTTATTATTTCCAGTAATGGTGTTCTGTTTGGATTGTACGTTCCCAAAACCGGGCGGAATTGATTTCGGTTTTGAATCGGAATTTTTCGGTTTTGGGCGCAGTTTATCTATTGGTGGAGAAATTTTAAGGCCCTTTCTTGGCAGCTTGGGAAAAGAAGACTGTTTTCTTTTTCTGGAATTTCCGGGTAAAACAAATGATGTACCTTCGCACGCTCCGTCAGAGTCAGACTGTTCCGAAAATAGAGATGCGTAAGTGTTTTCTAAGAAGATGGGTTTAGGGGTAGCATTTTTCAACATTTCTGCATAGGAGCGCTTAGACCTCTCCTTCAAGGATCGTTTAATTTTATCCTCACGCAATTTATAAATGGGGCATGCAGAGAGCTCATGTGAGTTTTCTCCGCACATTAAACATTTTTCTGAATTTTCATTGCATGTATCCTCTTGATGAGAACCCCCACATTTGCCACACCGTGCCTTATTGGAACAGTAAGTGGCTGTGTGGCCAAGCTGTTTGCAATTAAGGCAATTCATTACACGAGGGATAAAAAGGCGAACAGGGAGACGAATCTTATCGATAATGACATAGTTGGGCAGCGCAGACCCAGCGAAAGTCACTCGAAATGAGTCAGACAGTCGATAAACTTTTTTATCTCCTTCGTGTGATACTGAATGCAATTGCTTGCATTCAAGTATTTTTACGTCTTTAAGTATGGTGTCTTTGAAACGACCAACCCCATGCTTAACTAAGTCATCAACAGTCAAACTCGATTCTGTGATGGCCCCATCAATTTCAATTTCCTTTGAAGGAATATACGCTCTATACTCACGCGTAAAAAGCTCGCAAGAAGCAATTGCATTGGCTTGTTTGAGACTACCAACGACAATGCGTATTTTATCTTTATTGACTTTGACGATCTCTTTTACATCCGAGAATCGCGAAGTCAAATCTTTAGAAATTTGAATAATATTTAGCGCCTTTACTTTACGCCTAATAAATACAATCCATGGTCCCGTTGACGACTCTGGGTAAATTTTAATTCTAGTCGGATTTACATTTTCAGCATAAGGCTTAGGGGGAGGGTCTGGTACTCGTTCTCCCATCTCTTCATCCATTTTACCTAGCAAGAAAAACTATCACAAAAAGGAATGAAAAATATACCTGTTATACCTGTAGAACACACCTCATGTGTTACGTTGTAAACTCGGTGCCCGTTGTTTGACAATGTGACACTTGCTGTCCTTCTTCGTCGCGTTGCTTCTTCAGTAGAGAAATAGTCCTACCTGCAACACTTCAAAACTCTCTCCGATTAAGCTGCTCGTCGGTATCACCACCACAAGCGCGCTCTCTCCGTTTCCACCACCTCGGTAGACAAATGTGGCTACCTGTGGCTTGCTGCGAAAATCCCACTGTCGATGCGGCACTTTTCGGTGCCACTTGTTTTCCTTATTCGTCGTACCACTTCTGCGGTAGACAAATAGAGCAAATGAGTCTACCTGTGACGCTTCCCTCTCGTCGATTAGAATTGCCCGACGACACCAATACACTATATTTTTTTCTGTGTGTACAGGCACGATCACTGTCGATTTCTGCCACCGCGGTAGGCAAATTCGTCTACCCGCGGTTTGCTGTCAAACACCACTTGTCGAGGATGCCGTTGACCACGCCTCCGACGTATCAACTGTCGACTCACACTTAACAAACTGGTCTCTCTCTCTCCCACAACAACGCATACAGCGTCCCGCACTCCGTCACTCTCTCGAGAACAAAACCTTCCACCTGGAGGCACAACCGTCTCGGTCGGTTGCAAAAACTGTTATGAGCCGAAAGATGTTTGGCCTATCCTAGTCATTGCAACAACGCTTTTGGTAAAACATGATTATTCACGTTTAAAGCTTCGCGCCACGCCCTCTGCCCACGGCGAACAGCGTCATAACTTTGCTTCTACTACTTAGGCCTCTATAAAAATTTAAGATATATTCTAAAGAATCTACACTTTAAGATAAAAGAATAAAAAAAGTTTGACTTTTTAACCGACCTCATCATATATAAACCCTTAACGCAATAGTCCGAAACCCAATAATAGGCTCATTACCCTACATGTAAATCAGCAAATCAATTGTAAAAATATCTTAAAAGTGCCAGGACACAACCTGTGGCTTCAGTGGATCAAAACGTAGTGTGCCTTGTCTGTTTTTCAAAAAGCGTGATATTATCGAGATAAAACCGTGATATAATCGAGGGTGATATAAACGAGTATTGATATAAACGCATAGTGATATAATCGAAACATTACTGTATTTTTACTGCTTTCGAAAGAATTCAAACTAAGATTAAATGAAAGATTGTAAATAAAGCCATGCCATACAACCTAAGTAACACTATGACGGCAAACAATCTGCTACAAATATTCTCATTTTGATCGTTAGCTTGCTTATTTGCATTTCCACTGTAGAACAAATTGTCGTTTAATTCTTCGTGAACAGAAATGCACAGGGTTTGAAAGAAGTTGTGAAAGTTGAGACTGGACAGATGACTTGGAAAAATGACACAAAAAGTTGAATGCGGAAGAATCGCCTAAATCGTGTCGGAACTTTTTTTTTTTATACGCGGAAACGCTGAGAACAAAAAAAAACATTACGAGACCGACAAAACACAAAATTTGACAAGAAGCTACGGCGAGTACCCAGCGGAAAAGAATCCTTTTAAGGGTCCCATCGTAGCTTTGCAGGAAGCTCATAATAATTTAAATTTATTTATTACTAATTGCTATAAAAAATGCATTTATCAATTGTTTTTATTAAAAAAATGTTAACCAATTATAGATAAAGGAATAAGCTCGATTGGTGGTGAACGAAGTTTAAATTAAAAATTCTCCTATTTTATTTTTTAAAATTAGTTTCAATTTTGCTTGGAAACGAGTGCGACATGTTATTTGCTTTAAATCAGTAGGAAGCTGGTTGAATAACTTAGGTCCGATGAAAGAAATGCGTCTTTGACCAAGGTTCGTGGATACTCTGGAGTATAATAAATGATTGGCTTGTCTAGTGCTGTGAGCTCGAATGCCTGTTGTAAATTCTAGATTGTTATGAGCAATAGTATTGTGCAAAGCATTGTGGATGTATATTATTGTTTGGTAGTTAGTCAACCCAAGCAAAGGTAAAATGTTATGGGCATTATTATTGTATAACAAAATAGTAGGGTACATAAATGGTTTTTTATAAATAATTTTAAGACATCTGTTTTGAAGCGTTTGTAGCTTTTTCAGATTCGAGATACTGGCACGGCCCCACACAGATACAAGGTAGTTCAGCAATGAGTGGATGTGCGCATAATAAAATTTTAGAAGTACGTGCTGGGGAACAAAAGAGCATACTTTACGCATAGCCCCACATAACGATGCAACTTTTCTCTCTATAGATGTGATATGCTCAATCCAGGAGAGTGTGGGGTCTAAGTGAAGTCCTAAATATTTGAAGCAGTTAGTTTCCTGAATTACAGACTGTCCCATTCTTGGGTCTGGATGCACGCCTATAGCTCTTCTAGATGAACGAAACAGCATATATTTAGTTTTTGATAGGTTCAAGGAAAGAAGGTTTTCGTTGAAATACGTCGTTAGTGTTTTTAAATCCGATTCAATGTCGCGTACAATATCCAGGCAGTTGTTGTTCGGGTAGAACAACGCTGTGTCATCCGCGAAAAGACGAGGAGTCCCTTTTAACCCGAGTCTACCTAGGTCATTGATATACAATAAAAATAACAGTGGCCCAATATTACTGCCTTGGGGCACTCCTATTTCTATTGGTCTATAAGAGCTACACGAGTCTCCAATAGATACGAATTGGTTCCTATACGACAGATAGCTACGAATAATATGATTTGCTACTCCCCTGATACCATAGCATTCTAACTTCTTAAGCAGGATTGAGTGATCCAGAGTATCGAATGCTTTTTTTAGGTCCAGAAAAAGGGCACCAACAATTCTTTTGCTATCAATTTGACTAATGATGGAGTCAATTAGTTCGGTCATTGCAATTAAAGTGCTGCAGCCCTGCCTGAACCCATACTGGTAGTTGTAAATTATGTTGTGTTTGTTCAAAAACTCGAGTAGTCGAGTGATGAGCAATTTCTCAAGAATTTTATTGAAAACGCACAATGTTGAAATTGGTCTATAGTTGCAAGGTTGGTTTGGATCACCAGCTTTGAAAATTGGAATTACTCGGGCTATTTTTAAACAGTCTGGGTACCTGCCGGTTTGAATTATTAAATTAAAAGCTTTGGTTAGGATGTTTGCAAAAGCGGTACAGTTACTCTTAAGAACACTAGCGGGGATCTTATCAGGACCACAACTGTTATTTTTTTCGAGGTCTTTAATCAAAAATATCACTTCGTTTATGGTTGCAGGACGCAAGAAGATTGTTTCTTGGACGTGTTGTATATTTGTAATAGGATTTGAGTTGGGACTCGTGGGAATATTGTCAGCCAAATTTTTGCCAATGCTAGAGAAATACTCGTTGAAAACATTACATACTTCTTTAGTCTCAGTGACTCTGATATCGTTGCAAATTAGGCTGATGGGAACATCCGACTTTGAACGACCAAAAATGGTATTAATATTCTTCCAAAGTTTTGAATGAGTTGTGTTAGATAGAAGGTTTTCAAAGTAGGCCTTTTTGCACCGCTTTTTCATTACATTAACTTTTTTAGTTATGTGTTGCAGAAGAGCTTTGAGGTTTTCATCATTGGGGTTATTTTTTACTCGTTTCAGATAATTACTTTTGATTCTAATCAGTGTCCACAAATCGAAATTGATCCAGGGGCAAAAAACGCCTTTACATTTAAAAGTTTTGGAGACCGTTCTAGTGTTTTCCGCAAGTAAAGAATTGTAGGTTGTGATGATATTTGTAAGACATACATCTACATCATCAATCAACTCGATGTTTTCTATGAAATTTTGGAAGTCGTTATTGAGTTTTTCATGATTGATTATTGATTTAATCAAATTAACGGGTTCTCTTTTTACTGCAAGTTTATATGAAGATATAATTTGAACGTGATCGCTAACTATGGTGTAAATCGTATCGTTTCGTAAACTTAAAACTTAAAAGAGTTGTGTAAAGTATTATCGGTAAAAATTGGATTCCTTAATTTTTTTCGATGCAACGATTGTCTATTCAGTCAGGTGCCTCGTCGAAAACTGGTTTTGCGGTGTACACCATAACTCAAAATCTGCTGGACCAATTGTTGATACATTTGCATAGTTGTTTTTAACATCATTCCACAAGTAACTAATGGAGCTTTTATTTCTTGGTCGATTTCGAACTTTTCGTAGCACTTTGAAGCCAAAGTCCGATTATTGCTAGAAAACGATGAAAATGCTATTGAAAAAATAATAATATAAGGCATTTTGCAAAAAGCTCTTGTAGTTACCTGGGCAATGATGTGAAGAAGAAAAACTGCAAAAACACAGTACGATTGGTCCAGGAAATTGTGAGTTACGGTTTACACCGCATTTTGTCGAGGTTTCTCCTGAAGATTCACTGTCTGCATCAAGTGTCAGGTTCAATTCGTTAAGTTATATCTGTCAATTGATTATCAGACAGATTGCAGACTATAGGAAGTAATAAATTGTAATTTATCATTTTGTAACCGGGAATTGAACCTTTCTCAATTTTCGCACGACGTTGCAAAATTTCGTTGAACTGAACGTTTTAGCAATCCAAGATGTTGAAAGCTCAGCAATTTGGATTTAACCCATTTGACAGATTTACTTCGTCGAAAATCAGCTTTTGAAGTTGTCAAATTCTCAATTACTGAACTTTTGGTATTTCAGGATTGATTAGGTAATCGTGCTGATAATTTGAAATACTTCATTTTCAGCAAAGTAGGTCTGCCAAATTCTGTATGCATGGTTAGTGGAGTAGTTGGGTAGGATGGTATAATAAGCCCCACCAGGCTAAAATATCAGATTTCTTGTCCAATGACCACATAATTATCTGAAGCAAATAAATAATTGTTTTTAGCTTTTTCATGTGCTGCAGAACAGCAACTAATACAAACGTTTCCAAAAAGGTAAACTTCCATTGTTGTTCTCTAAGCATTTGATTTAATTTGAAATAGTCAGATTTGGCTGAACTGTCTGACTACTAAATATAATGTTAGAGAAGCTTTTTCAATCCTTGGAGTGGCTAGAGACTAACAATACAACTCTATAACGTTCACGATAGTATGCACCATTATTAGCAAAATAAGCGAAATAACGTTGTATACCATGTTCACACTACAGAGTTAAAACATGTTATAATAATTAGCAACAAGAAAAATGTCATCGAGGTAGCGCTGAAACACGTTTTTACTTGTTGTGTGAACGTAGTATTAGCCACTTGAATCTTAAATAATTCTAATGTTACTTTGTTTAAGCTAAATCGAGGATTCCAAAATATTTAAAAAATATAAATATATCAGACTATTAAATGGCATAAACAGTGAATTTTCTGTTAACCTCATTGTACGGTTTTTAACATTGCCGTGTATTGCCGATCAGAACGCAGTAATGTAAATGGCAGCATCATGTTACCTGAAAAAGACAAAAATATGACATGCTCCTCTTGCGCATACTTCGTTATTTTCAATCCTCTCTCCATATTTCTTCTGGATCAATATGGCTATCTTTACTCGCAATAAAGATGGCAATAAATAAGCCAGTTTTAACAGGTAGGAAAGACAAGCACCGTCGAACTATATTTACCTTTATTTTTGATTTATCTGTTCTTTCCTTCTCTCTACACGCTTGATTCCAATTGCTCATCGAAGAGTTACAGGAGAGCACATTTGGATAAATCGAATAGATTATCGTATAATCAGATGTTTTCCGAATTAGAATCAAAACTGCAATAAGACTTGTTTTGATTATTTTCTTTTACATATCGCTATGAGAATAAGTGGGATCATTTAATTCCTTAATATAAATCAAAGAAATTGAATAACGAAAAAAATTAGTTATCTATCATTGGATAGATCCAAAAATGACAATCGGATGTAGATCGTAAAATGCACTATTTTATAAATTTTCTTATTTTCACTACCAGTTCAGAAATTGAATCAGAATGTTAATTGCTTACAAAGTAACTCCATAAATACTCTAAACAAAGATTAAATAAAATATTTTAATTATACGCATTTTTCCAATATAAATAAACTCACATAAAACATTCAAATAAAAATATTTTAAAATTGATTGCGAACGCAACGGCGATCAATATATTTGTCCGTAAAAATATATTACTAGGATGCTCAAAATTTTCATTTCTGTTTATTTATAAAATCGTAGAAATTTTGTTAGCAAATAAAATCGTTCCAATCTGCATTGATGTATTACAGAAATATGCAATCAACAATATGAAATATAACACTTGTGATCATTCTGTCAAAGTTTAATTTTCTGTTTGACCTTTGTTTACTTTTTATTTAAGCTTCGCTAAAAAACGTGTACAATTTTAATTCGCAGAGTGTGATCTATCCTTTATTTATAATTGATATTTATTCCAAACTTGTGAAAATTAGCTTGAAACGAATATAAATATTCTCCCCCCGTGTCAACAGGTATCGTGTTCAATTAGAATGATATTCACAGTTCATTTTGAATTCAAATTGAAATATTTCAACCAATTTTTTAATCAATGTTTAAAATAACTATCATGGCACCAGTTACAAACGATGGTTCAACCACCTCAAACTTATTTTCTTCTGTGCACTGATTATTATGTCACTAAATGCTGTACATCATCGGCCAACTATAAACTATCCATCAAGTTAAAGTTCTAAGTTCAGAAACATATCGGTTACATGATGACAAAATTGTTCTCACACGCTATGTAACGAGACATATGACGAAGAAAAGCTATTTTACTCACTGAAAACCATTCGATGAAGAAAATAACAAAACAAATTCTTGTTTTCCTAATTAGTTGATTTCAACAGAAAAATGAAAAACGTAACAAAATTTTCTCTTAATTTTGCGAGATTCTCAAATAATAGTTATTGAAAATTATTATTGATTTTGGTTCAAGACGCACATCATACGAAATGACAGCAAAGTAGCCAAGATACACACCTTACTGAAATACATCAAGGTAGCGACAGCAACTATGTTGCAGGAAGGTAGTTGTCTCAGCTTGGAAAGCTTGTTTTAGCCTGGACGCAACTACAATGAACCAGCACACAAAAAAAAAACAGAACTTAAACTGACCTCATTTTGGTTTTACCTAGTTTTTCTTTAAAAACATTTCAGTAAAGGGATGATTTTGATTGACATTTTTTCAATACATGTATACTTGAAACTATTGCCGAAAATTGTCAAAATCATTCTGTTTCGGATTTAGTCGATTATATAGTAATATGCAATATGATAATTATTTTTCATCTCTTGAGATTCCAACTAGATGTAGAATAACTATGAAGTTTTTTTGTAGTGCTGGCTGACTAAACAGAAAAGAAATAAAAATTATACCTTTCATCTAAAATTGAAATCATCGGTTAATGACCAACAATCCTTAATTACCTTTGGCTATTTCGTCTTATTTAAGAGTGCAGTTTATAAAAAGATAACATTATGGGAAACATAACTCTATATTATATTAACGTGTGAATTACTGGCATATGAAGTATTTCAACAATTTAATTTCATATCTGCATCCGTCGGTAGGTGAAAGAAAATGTTGTAAATATCCTGTATGTATTTTACGATGAAGCAGTTTAATTAAACAATGAAATTAGTTGAATTCCAGTCATTTGTGTCTTGGCTGAAAAGGAAGTGTAACGGCATATGTGTCTGGACTAAAACAAGCGTTACAAGCTGAGACAAGCGTTTCAAGCTTTAGCTCAGGTAGGCTTTTTAAGTTTTGTGCTAGGCTGAAACGTTCGTGTCCAGACTGAAACTGACAGCATCAAAACAACAGCGTTGGATTATTGTTTTCAACAAAAACTTAGTTCGCCCAAATATTAACTAGACGAAGCCAAAAACTCAACTAATTTTTTAGTTGAAATTGTGATGAATCGTTTTTCCGTGCTGCAAGAAAATATCGGAATGAAAAACAATTCTCCATGTTGTCTAATTTACTCATTTTCTTTAACATGAATTTGTTGTTTTTTTTTAACATTGTCGTGTATCGCAGATCAGAACGCAGCTATTTAAATGACAGCATCGTTGGGTTAAAGCTTACCAAATAGTTTAGGCCGGTTTAAAAGTTAGTCCGGTTTAAAAGTGTTATAAAGCATGGCTAGAATCATACGATGTCAGCTAGATGAAGTTATTTGGATTTTGTTTATATTGAAAGTATTTAACTGCTTTATCGGGACTTGATCTTATATTGACTATGACTCATGCTTTCTGTGTAGTAATCAGATGGATCACGTCTAAGGCCTTAAATGATGATGAATATAGATGATTATTGATAAGGGTTGCGTGGTGGCTTTTGCTTAACCGCTACTCCTTCCCATGTATGGTCCTTTGTAAATTGTATCAAATTTGGTTCTTCCTTCGTTTTCTATCATCACTTCATCGTTTACTTGTACTGTACTGGGTCTTTCTTTGTTAGTTTGCTGTAGGTTACGATTTGTTTTCACTTTATCTATTATACTTTTGGTTTTTATAGCGGTAGTTTTCAATTTGTATTTCAGTTCTGAATAATATTCGTCGTAATTGTGTATTGGTTCTATGCTTTCTGGATTTTTCAAATTGTTGGGTAATGTTGCTGTTCTTCCAAATATTAGGTGAGTATGGAAAATCTGTATGAGGGGTCGTATTGTAACAGAATGCATAGTCATCCCAATCAGTATGTGATTCGTTGACAAATTGTCTTACGTATTCATTTAGACAACATTGATTTCTCTCGAGACTTTGACTTTGAGACGACCGATTGTTTCTTGGTGATATGGAGTTGAAAGTTTATGTGTTTTTTGAAGCATTTCGCCGATTTTATTAAATACTTCATTCTTATATTCGGTTCCTTGATTTGTTCTTATAATGGAAGGGGTTCCATATATCAAAATACAGCATTCAACAAAAGCTTTTGCTAATGTTTCAGCTTGTTTATCTGGAATTGGTTTAATGATGATGTACTTTAACAGATCGCATTGAATTGTTAGTGCGTATCTGTTAATTTCATAAAGGGTCCAATAGTATCTAATGCTATGGAATTAAATGGTTTTTGGGGTGTAGGTGTATGCATAAGTTTCTCGATTGTTTTTGTCATGTGTTTTTTTCTCTTCGCACTTTATACAGTTGTTTATATAATTTGCAATGGATTTTTTCATATTCGGCCATGTGTAGTGACATTTAAGCTTGCGATATAGTCTGTTTACCCGAGCAAATACTCATGGGTTCAAACACCACACAGCCCCTTGAAAAGACCATGAACATGGTCCATGCCCACTTTCACAACCATTAAAATACTATAAAATTGTCTCAGTAAGCCATAAATATACCAACGTATGGTTTTTCTATGGGATCCGCCGGACCATAACGATGGTGTTTTCGTGGGCTGAACCCATTTCAAACCCCATGAGCATGGGGGTATTATGGACTTTACGTTTGCTCGGGTATTCCTACATGTCCACCACTTGCGGAGTCATGGTTTTCTTTGATGAGATCATTTATCATTTGTGTGTCTTCTATCGAACTTTGGGGTTGATAGAGCATAATTTGTAAATTTTTTAAATGTTGCGTGCATGCTTGTTTGAATTCATTAATGTTGATAATTTTAAAAATTGTACTTGAGAGCGCTAGAGCAATCTTTCCAATATTCAATTTAGTAGTTTGTTCTTCGATTTTTTCGATAATTTTTGTAATGGTTTCGTTAACCTTTGTAAGTTTTATATGGATAAATGACGCTTGAGTCATATATCTTTTGTAATTCTTATTCTTAATATTAATTTTCAGGCCATTTGTGTTGTTCGTCGATGATTTTTCGATGTTTAGTTTTGGTAGATTATATGTTTCATTAATATTGATTGATTCGGATACTTTGAGTTGATCAGGCTCAGTATTTGGTGTTGATAGTTGATTATTTGGTAAATTATCACTATCGTTTTGTTTATTTTCTAACAGTTTTTTCGTTACTGCTCTAGTTTGAACTTTAAGTATAGACATATTAGTTAAGGTGTCTGAGTTAATTTTAATTCTAGAGAGCGCGTCCGCTCCTACATTTATTTTACCTTTAACGTACTCAACGTCGAAATCAAATTCTTCGAGGTCAAGTCTCATTCTAGTTAGTTTTGAAGAAGGATTTTTCATCGAAAACAGGTAAACCAATGGTTTGTGATCTGTCTTGACGAGAGGCTTTCTTCCGTACAAATATGGTCTAAAATATGTTATCGCCCAGTGGATGGCTGTTAGCTCTTGCTCGATAGTCGATTTATTTGATTCACCTCTTGTAAACGTCCTACTGGCGTATGCGATAGGTAAGTGAATATCATCGTGTTTTTGCGCTAGAACTGCACCACATGCCACTTTGGAGGCGTCGGTTATTACAATGAATTGCTCATTGAAGTCGGGTAATTGTAGTACTGTAGGAGATAGGAGATGATTTTTCAGAGTTTCGAATGCTAGTACACATACGGTAGACCAGTCAAATTTTGCGTTTTTTCTAAGTTGTTTGTTTAGTGGATGTGCTATAGTAGCGAAATTTTGAATAAATCGTCGATAGTAGTTGCAAAATGCTACAAATCGTCGAATGTCGTCGGTGTTTATTGATATTGGATAATTTTTGATTGCTGAATATTTGAATGGATCTGGCAAAATGCCTTTTTCTGAGATGTGATACAATAAGTAACATCGCTTCCGAAAAAGTTACATTTTGATGGATTTAGTTTAAGGTTGTAGTGTCAGAGCTGCTTGAAATCCATTTCTAAATTTTTTAACTGATGGTTGATAGAGCACCCTACTACTATGATATCGTCAATGTACAGAAACGCGCACTCAGGTGGTAGGCCACTGAGAGCGATCGTCATCATACGTTGGAAACTATTGAGGGATTCCATGAGAAACCGGCCGACCGCAAAATATGACCATCGTCGATTCGAACGAAACTTTGCAGGTGTGTTCGCTGTATGAATCTCCATGATATTCTCTGGAAATTGGAATATTTTGATACAAGAGTAATTTTTCAAAAGGGCGTAAACGTTTCTACGTGTATGAATTTCAAATTTTTTTTGTTCGATTACTGTATTTTATACAGCAAAACTATCTGAGAACAAGTTACAGGAAATGAATACTTCTGTCCGAAAAAAATATACACTGAAAAAAATGTTGTCATTTTTCAAAAAAACAAAAATTTATGATAAAAATTTAAATTTCGAAAAAACCCATTTTTTTAATTTTTTATATTTTGTTACCAAAAAACCTAAAGAGGAAAGAAACATTTTGAATGTGATTGCATGATGGAGAAAAAATCGGTAAAAAAGTTTTTCTAACAATAACTTCGTACATGCTTTCAAATTTCATACTAATTGACATACAAAATCGTAATTTTATTACAGAATATAATTCTAAGCACCATTTAAAATCAAAATGCATTTAACAAAAATCTTCCAAAATGCGATAGTTTTCGAGATATTTGAAATTTTGCTACTTCAAAAACAATTAATTCATGTAATAATGCTCTTTTTAAAAGTTATTCGCGTTACCCCATCAAAAAATGTCAAAAATTTAATGTTTATCGTTTTAAAGACGTAAAAGCAACCTTTTTAGTGTATTTGGATCATGGAGAAGCTTTCAATAAAAAAGTTTTCCCACAGATAACAGACGTTTAGGCTCGATTTTAATCGTGTGTAAATACCCGCTGCTGAAATTCCGAATAAATCAGACATCTGAAACATGTTTGGCAAACGTTTGTAGATGGCGCAGTGATCACTACAATGCAGTTAGAGTGCAGCTGTCAAACACGTGTAGCAAACAGTTACGCAGATGGCAATAGTGAAACACGGATTTTCAACGCATATCAATTTGAAAGTTTACACAGGTTTTTGAAAAAATTTTGTTCTAGCCTAAACGTCTGTTATCTGTGGTTTTCCTAACAACAACTTTTGACATTTTTTTATAATTCTTACTATTTGCAGTCAAAAATACAATTTTCTTTTTGAATATGATTCTAAACGCCATTTTAAATCGAAATGCTCTTAACAAAAATTTTCTAAAATGTAGTAGTTCTCGAGATATTTTAACTTTTGTTTTAACAACACAATTATTTTGTTTTATTACGACCTTTTCATAAGTTAGTCGTGTTTCTCCATCAACAATAATAGGTTTTTCAAAAGGCCCGTAAACTTTCGTGCAACTTTCTTTTTGACATCAAGGCGATATTGTAAACCATTTGAAAGTTACATGAAAGCAACCAAAATATATTTCAACCATATGGTCTGTTGATTAAACTATATAGCTGAATCATATGTTGGTTGTTTTCGTGTAACTTTCAAATGTATCACAATATCGTCTTGATGTCAAAGAGAAAGTTGCAGAAAAGTTTACGGGCCTTTTGAAAAAAAAAACCTATTATTGTTGATGGAGAAACGCGACTAACTTATGAAAAGGCCGTAATAAAACAAAATAATTGTGTTGTTAAAACAAAAGTTAAAATATCTCGAGAACTACTACATTTTAGAAATTTTTTGTTAAGAGCATTTCGATTTAAAATGGCGTTTAGAATCATATTCAAAAAGAAAATT
Organism: Topomyia yanbarensis; assembly: GCF_030247195.1. Taxonomy (NCBI): domain Eukaryota; kingdom Metazoa; phylum Arthropoda; class Insecta; order Diptera; family Culicidae; genus Topomyia; species Topomyia yanbarensis. The sequence continues at coordinate 285,437,209 of NC_080671.1, read as the reverse complement.
GTATTTTTGACTGCAAATAGTAAGAATTATAAAAAAATGTCAAAAGTTGTTGTTAGGAAAACTTTTTTATTGAAAGCTTCTCCAGGATCCAAATACACTAAAAAAGTTGCTTTTACGTCTTTAAAACGATAAACATTAAATTTTTGACATTTTTTGATGGGGTAACGCGAATAACTTTTAAAAAGAGCATAATTACACGAATTAATTGTTTTTGAAGGAGCAAAATTTCAAATATCTCGAAAACTATCGCATTTTGGAAGATTTTTGTTAAATGCATTTTGATTTTAAATGGTGCTTTGAATTATATTCTGTAATAGAATTACAATTTCGTATGTCTATTAGTATGAAATTTAAAAACATGTACGAAGTTATTGTTAGGAAAACTTTTTTACCGATTTTTTCTCCATCATGCAATCACATTCAAAATGTTTCTTTTCTCTTTAGGTTTTTTGGTAACAAAATATAAAAAAATTAAAAAAATGGGTTTTTTCGCAATTTAAATTTATATCATAAATTTTTGTTTTTTTGAAAAATGACACAACATTTTTTTCTATAAAATCGTGACCGACCATCTTAGATTCCAATCAAACTTTACACGTTTCACCGTCATTCAAGACAAAATATTTTCCACAGGTAATAAGATTATTTTGATTCAAGAGCAACTTTTCAAAAGGGCGTAAACGTTTATACGTGTACGAATTGCAATTTTTTTTTTGTTCGATTACTGTATTTTATATAGCAAAACTATCTGAGAACGAGTTACAGCGAATGAATACTTCTGTCTAAAAAAATATACATATTAGTGTATAATTACATGTATTATTCGCTGTAACTCGTTCTCAGATAGTTTTGCTATATAAAATACAGTAATCGAACAAAAAAAATTGCAATTCGTACACGTATAAACGTTTACGCCCTTTTGAAAAGTTGCTCTTGAATCAAAATAATCTTATTACCTGTGGAAAATATTTTGTCTTGCATGACGGTGAAACGTGTAAAGTTTCATTGGAATCTAAGATGGTCGGTCACGATTTTAAAGATTTTCGGACGGATCTTCGTGGAATTCCTCTATTGAGGGAGATATTTAAACCGAAAAGTAGTCTGTTGAATTCGTAATGTCCTGCTGGACCTGAAAGAGCTGGTAATTTTTTTGAGTCTCTGTCAAGTTCGATTTGGTGAAAACCTGACATGAGGTCGAGTGCTGTGAAATATTTTGCTCTTCCTAAATTATCAAGTATTTCGTCTATTCGGGGTAATGGGAATTTGTCTGGCATTATTTTTTGTTGAGTTGGCAAAAGTCAACTACTAGTCACCACTTCTTGTCTTCGGTTGTTGATTTTTTGGGTACTAACAATATTGAAGAATTGTATGGGGATACGGAAGGTTGTATTATTTCTTCCTTAAGCATTTTATTGATTTGGTTATTAATTTCTAACTTGTGTGCCTCTGGTGTACGGTAATTTTTTATGTACACTGGGGTTTTATTTTCACGATGAATTTCTTGCTTGTAAAAATTATTCGCGCTTAGGGGTTGATCCTTTAGTGCGGAATTTTCAATTCATAATTCAAGAAGTTTATCTTTTGCTTCATTTGGATTTTTTTCTATATTGATGATTCGCTGCTTTTTGCACGAATTTGTTTTATTTAGTACTTCTGGCATTTCATATTTACTTGCGGGTATAATTTTAATATTTCCAATCAATTCCTTTTGTTGGATTTTTTGATATTTGTCACTTACGTTCATAATGTTTATAAATTGTGAACTAGGACTAATTAGTGCGTTAGAAAAAAATACGTTCGGTTTTACTTCATTGGCTATTACTGCACTATCTTCTGTAATGTTATCTAATTTAATTCTCTTAATTATTTGGCATCTAGGCGATATAATAAGGTTATCATTGAATTTATCCTGGATAGAAATTTCTATTAATTCGTTATTATAATCGAATGTAATGAGCCATGTTTTAAGGCTTATATTAAATCCATGCTGTACAAGAAAATCGCGACCAAGAATTCCATCTGTTGGGATTGGAAACTTTGTCTTTGTCGGCTATTTGAAACTTGATTTATTTTTGTGGTGTTGAGTAGAATATCAGCGTACGTTGAGCCAATAGTTTCTATTTGACCACTCGTAACGCCTTTAATTATACAGCTTTCGTCAGTATATATAATTACATTCTGACCTAGAGTATTTTCCTTAATGATAGATATGTCAGCGCCTGTATCAACGATTAGGGTGATTGGTTTGCTGCATACGTTTAGTTTTAGGGTAATAAAATTTGTGTTGTTTATGTTACAGTTATATACATTTATTATTGGCTGGGCTGTCGTGCAGCTTGCACTTGACCCATATTTGGTTGCTGATTCATTTTGTTTTCCCCACTCATATTCGCCAGCTAGCCTGTATGTGTCACTCGGTAGTTTTCAAGCCAATAAATATATCGTAGAGAAGAAGTAGCGAATTCTGTCCAAATACTGTTGCAATGAATAGTGATCCGGCCCATTACGAAGATAAGATTAGCTTTTCTAGGCAATACTCCCACGGTCGGCTATGTGGAGTTCAAATTGCTTTTGTTTAGGGAACATATTATACTCTCGGTAGCCGGCTGCCCAGAGTTTAAAAAGAATCAAAAACTAAACAAGATCTCTTTTTCGAGTGATCGTGCACTCGAAGACTAACTAAACAACTACCTAATAAAATATGTTTTACAGGTCGCATCGCTTGCTTGGAGCGAATCCTAGACCTGATACCCTTCCAAACTACCAACTCCGCGACACCTATGTCTGATGAATCGTCGTCCTTCCGTTAAGTAGGTGGAGCATCAACACTTCCTGTCTACCTTATCCTTTATCCTTCCCCGTGAACGATGGAGATGGGGCGGCCGGCAATGATGGCTATCATGCTGTTGAGGTTTTGATATGGGTCAGATTGGTATGAATTCCTACTTACCATTTCCTAAGCAACTCTTATTAGATAATCAGCAGTCAAACATGATGAAGTCAGTGTGCAATCCGCCAAAATCATCGTCACAACGCAATGCAACGCAACGCCTGTATTTCTTCGCAACGTATGCTGCTTCAAGTTGGGAGGCTAAGTTTTCTATTTCGGTAGTAAATGTTTGTATGCCTGCTTTTTGCTTACAGGTCTTTAGTTTCGCTATTACGGCTTCCACGGAAACCGGTGCGATTGCTTTTAATTTTTCAATGATTGCTTCTATATTCTCAGGCTTAGCGGCGAAAGCATTTCTTTCTCTGCCTTTAAGCTTGGATAATATTACATTTATTATTAATTGTCTATTTTCGTTTGTAGACAATGTCGATAGGATCTCCAGCGCGTCAATTACACTGGTTAGGTTCGTTGCTGAGCCATCGTATCAGTGCTGTTAACGTTTTGATTATATTTTCTAGGTTGGCCATTTTTGGTTTGGGGTTCAACCTATTTATGATCATTACAAGTTTAGCGACTCTTTTAAATTTATCGAGCCTTGGTATATTTGCTAATCTTGAATCGATTAGAGTATATATTTTCCCAGAGAGCAATTTTGCTTCTCTGTGTATTAAATTAAATTGATCTGGGTCTAATGTTTCTTCCAGTTCTAGTAAATGGTTATTAATGGCTGTTTGGGCTTGAATTACCTCTTTTTTCTTTGATAATAATAATGTTTTTGTACATTTTCTATACGGAGCTTTCCTAAAGTTAGCTTCTATTAATTTAAGGGTATTTAAACTTTCGTCGATTTTGTCTATTCATGGCTCTTTGCTAATTATTTATTTTTGGGTTATATGGGTATTATAGGTCGAAATGTTTTGGATCTGGGTAGAATCCTTTTTTATGGAAATATCTTTTGTTCAGTTTAGTAGCAATTGGTCTTTCGATAAATGGGTATTTTTTATATAACTGTGTAAATTTTTCCGAAATTTCTGGGTTTTCAGGGCATAATGTTAATTCTACTTCATATTTATTACTGGATGGGTCGTTCATCCATTGTTTGAATTCGTCCTGTTTTTCAATTCTCGCCGATTGCCGTTCTATTTCGCGAAAATATTTTATTTGTTCCTCTATCTGTTCTAAAATTATTTCAATTTCCGACATTTTGTTTTATTATTTGTTTGTGTCGCCTTTAATTATATATATATATATATATATATATATATATATATATATATATATATATATATATATATATATATATATATATATATATATATATATATATATATATATATATATATATATATATATATATATATATATATATATATATATATATATATATATATATATATATATATATATATATATATATATATATATACAGGGTGCGCCAGAAAGTATGTCGGTCCTCCCGTATACAAAAAAATTGTTCTCCTGTATGCCTCACGGTCTGCGATGGCAGCGAGCTGGGATATAAACACGCTGAGTGAGCGACGGCAACTACACGGATGCGCATATAAACGCTAAGTGGGTATCGTAGTATCAATGCCGGTTGAAATACGTTAATAGTGCGACGTGCACTGATCGGCTACCCGCGGCACACCGACAGGCGAAACCATGTACTACGTCTGTACTGCGAGCAATGGCAATATGAGGCATAGTTCAAAATTAAACAAAATGCAAAATCAATCCCATCCGAGACGGCTGCGAGAGCGACCGTCGCTAGCAAGATCCGCACAAAGCAGAATATGAAACTTCTCTTATTTTACCAGCGAAAGATCCGCACAAAGCAGAATTGAAAACTTCTCTTATTGTACCGGTTGCTGGTCGGGTTCTTCATTGGACTGGCTGTGCGTGCCTATACAAACACGCAGCTGGCTTTGCATTTGCAAGCTGAGCGACGGTAACGGGAAGGTGCGTGGCGCACCTAGCGTATGCGTCTATGATTGATGTGCTGCTGTGGTAGCGGTAATACACAGTGCGCGTCTTTTATACGTTGCATGTAAGAGGACACTTACGGGAATTGGATTTTCGCCTACTTGGGTATTTATCCCAGACTGGAAATGTTCTA